>NC_056735.1:313573034-313675534 GCF_019279795.1 Protopterus annectens
TCCAGTCCCTCACACACACATCAAACATATCAGCACACTCACATACACTCTACCTCCCTCTCAAAACCCTTACAAAACACTTACTTACCTGACATAACACCTAAATCCACACACAGCACCGTGCACCATCAACAAACAAACCCAGAAACAACTTAGCGTAAGTCCATAACCACAAATTCGAGATATTCGAATTCGTGGTTATGAACTTTCGCTATTTTCAACATTCGGCTTTATCGTCTCGAGATACTGAAATTCGACAATTCATTATTTCGAGATTATAAAGCGTTCCCATATATATATATATATATATATATATATATATATATATATATATATATATGTGTGTGTGTGTGTGTGTGTGTGTGTGCATAAAGGTAATAGATAAATGACATTACATACATAAAAAACACAATATATATATATATATATATATATATATATATATATACGCATTATATAGAGAGGGGCATCAGAGTTGGCATGCCGGAAGAATCACAATCAAAAATAGAGTCAGAGCAAGGTATGTAGACAGGAGAAGTGAATGAAGAGGTTAAGTTATACGACCAGTGAAACAGCAGTTGCATTTTTCAAGTGTCTTGAAATATGCTAAGTAAAAAGTAAACATATAAGTAAAAATGGCAAGCAAGTGTATGAAATTTAGCACAGTGTCTTCCAGCAACGTGACAAACTCTACTTCAGAGACTGTTAAGTTGTTGGTATTACATCTGATTAATCTTTAAAACTTGATGCATATGCAAAACATACCATAAACAAAACTAACCAAAAAAAAAGTTTCTGGCTTTATGTTAATATTCCCAAGAATTAAAATGGCACAGTCTACTAATTTTTCTCTCTCACTATACTGACAACATCCTTAACAACCCTTCATGTCAATGATCTCTGAATTTGAGTAACTTAATGCATTCTTCACCAACCATACTGGTTGGAACTTCAAGGTTATGTCACCAAGGTCAAACTCACTCTCTCCAGCATCCTGGTTTTAGCATAATATCACTTAAATCTTAGATTTACTAATGAAGGTAAGTTACATGTGACAAAATCCAAAAAAGCACTTTGGTGACTACTGTGGTGCCAGGGTGTACCACGCTAAAGAAAGTTAATTTAAAATATTATGTATTTTCTTCCTTATGATTGGAAACTATTGGCATGTTTTTAAACTGTATTTGAATTCTGCTTTAATCTGTAAAATGAATGTAACCTTGCGACATTTTTCTCTTTTAAATGTAAAATCAGATGAAATGAAAACAAATACATGGAACTATTATCTGAAATACAAGAAATGTATTTGAAATCCAAACTGTAACTGAAGACAGACTTAATTGCTTACATATAATTAAGTCAATATGGATTGCTTTGGGAAGCTAGCAAGTAATAAAAACTGGAGCAGCGCTCCAGAACAGTGAGGGGATGCAGATATTAATATTCAAACAGTTAGCATATGTTTATTCCTGGACTAGTCCATTGCTCCTCTGAGGGAAAGGAAGCTAATGTAATCTGATGTAATGTAATTATAACTGCTTTTAGGTAAAAATGTAAATATATCATCTGATGGTCCTGGCTTACTGATTGGAATGACAAGGGAAATTATTATATAATATAAAACTAGGGAACTTGGTCTTGCTGTAGATACTGCGGTAACTATTTCCCTGTGAAGTTATCTGCAATATCTGCCTTTTATCATATAGGAACTTATAACATTAAGGGTTCAGTATTCTTTAAGCTAGAGACAGACATATTTATTTATACGGTTTACTATCGTGCTGCGGTAGCTTTGTCGCCTCACAGTAAGACGTCCTGTTCAATTCTCAGCGAAAGCGTCTTCTGTGTGGAGACATGCATGAATGGGCATACCTTCGTTGAAGGTTGTACGTCAGGGCTGGTAACTCGGTACGTAAAGATCTACTGCCAATCATTAGCGGACCGGAGTTCTGCTGTGGCGAACCCTAACCAGGAAAAGCCGAAATATACAACTATCATAATTCCGACAGAAGCCACGGTGTTGCAGCGGTAGCGTTGTCGCCTCACAGCAAGAGGTTCTCCCATTCGATTCTCGGCTGGAGCGTCTTCTGTGTGCTGTCTGCATGTCCTCCCCGCGTTCGAGTGGCGTTCGAAAGACATGCGTCAATGGGTGTGCCTTCTTTGAAGGTAGGGCTGGCACCTCGGCACCATAAAAATCAACTGCCAATCATTAGCGGACCGGTGTTCCACTGTGGCGACCCCTAACCAGGAAAAGCCGAACGAAGAGCAACAACTATCATAATTCCGATGCTTATGTTGTCGACACCACTACAGTGAATGGCAAGGGTCGAATGGTGACAATGTCAAACCCGATATTGTCGAAGTACAAATCTCGCCCCTATCTCGACCCATGTTAAAGCCAGTTTGGAGGTCGAATTCGAGATGTACTTTCGGCAATGTCGGAATTCGACATTGTCACTTTCGCACTTAGGAATCGGAGATACCGGGTTTCGACAGAATGCACTTCAGAGTTATAATAGTAAACCTATTTATACAGCCTATGTCAAGATTTTTTATACTCCTGTCTGTGAAACTGCTGCTTTAATATACTTTGTGCACTTTCTCATTCCTCTCCAAATTTCAACCATATCTGCATTTTCTTTATTGTTTAAGTAAAATTTATTTCTTCACCTTAAGTTCTTATGGTTGGTCTTTATTAGTATGTGCTATTGTTATGTATTACTTGAAAGCAGGGTTATTATTCAACACTTTAGGTTAACAAGCTCTGGCCCGTCTCCAATTAACTAGGGCAATTAAATCTACTACCAGTGAAAATATTAATTTGAAAATGTATATTTGGCTAAATCAAGAGCAGCAGGTAGTTGCTGGTCCCTGACCATATCCACATGGACGGCAATACTACTATGACAGGAAAAAAACTGTGGGAACTTAGAGAATTCCACCAGCCTTCCCAGGGAAGTGTGTGTGTGTGTGTGTGTGTGTGTGTGTGTGTGTGTGTGTGTGTGTGTGTGTGTGTGTGTGTGTGTGTGTGTGTGTGTCTGTGTGTGAAAACAACTTATGTAAAGGCAGTTATCATGGATAACGGGAACTGGAAGACAATGTGGTTCACTGAAGGAGTGATAAGAAAGTGGCCTGGGGTGCTAGGCCAAAGGCTCAGCTCTGTAAGTGACCTGAGTGCAGTCTAATATAGATCTGGATGATGGAACCCCATACCCTGGAGAACAGTGCATATTCCCTTTACATTCTTGCAGCCAGATGGCTTTTTGTGAATTGATTAATATGCACCTTGTCTTTCTTTCTTCTACCTTAGCCTTTTGGGTACCAGTTATGTAATTCTAGACACCACCTTTCTGGTTCTTCTGCGACATACTGGTTTGCATTGGTGGAATTCAGATCCTATACATGTCATCAGGCTTTGCCATATCAGCTGCAGTGGTGGAATTGAAACACCATTTGTGTGAACTGGTCACAACATTTTTGGCGGTAGCTGGAAGGTTTTCTTGAATTGAACTTAGCCTAAAACAACTTTGTTACCAAAGGTTTGTGCGTGTCCTCTCAGCTACAAGGTAATATATGCAGATCTTTGGTTGACAACAGTCATTTTATTTTTAGTCAGTTTTGTTTAGGAAAGCAATGTGAAAAGTAGCTCCTCTGAAAACTATGCTAAAATGTTAGTGGTATATCTGAAAAAAGGAGTGCACACGAAAGGAATTCAGCATACTAATATTTCCAGACATACGTCAGCTTTATGTATACTGGGAATGCAGCCTAGAGACAGCCTAACAGAGTTTGTATTTATGCAACAGGCAGGCAAAGACAATCTGTTTCATTCAATGAGAACCTCAAAGCCCAACTGAAATTACAGAAACTCGTACTTAAAAATGAAAAGTATGGACATCTCAGAAGTTGGAGATAAAAAAAAAAAAAAAAAAAAAAAAAAAAGAGAGAGAGAGAGAAGCAGCACCCGCACAGTAAGAGATGATCATCCATTGCTAGATCTGTAAGTTTTGGGGAGGGGCAAACCAATTACTAGAAGCCTAGGTCAGTACAAAACCTTTTTCTTAGTACAAAGGAGGAGATGATTTAGATTGCTTTATAAGGGGCAGTGGGTAAGTTTTTTAACTCTTTTGCTCATGGGTACAGTAATGCTTGCAGTTTCTAAACTTAATGATGCTGACTTCAAATTATGCTGAAGTTAAACAATTTTTGCCTGTATGTTTCAAATTGATATCATATAGTTACACAACAGAGCGCAGAAAAAAGGTAGATCACACTGCTAATGAATACACTGCAGAAATTAACACTTATTTTCACAGATAAGAGAGTCGATGTAAGAACACCACATTTCAAATGCTTACAGATCTGTTGGCCAGGGGAACAACTCCTCAGAACTCCTCGGTACTTTGTGTAAGGACATGAAGATTAGGTTATCAAACAAAGTGTGTAGGAGTGCTGAGGAGAAGGGGAGGAATGGAGACCTCTAGCTAGCTAGCAGGATGACTGCATAAGAGGAGGCACCCAGTACTGCACATGGGTATAATGGGGCAGAGTAGGTCACCATAGCAGATTATACAGGAAAAGGCTAAGGCTATGGTTTCTGGTACATTCCTAGGTTCTGGGGTTAAATCTTTCACATGTAATCAAAAACGAGTATGTACAGCCTCATTGTCTACTGAAATGGGGATGGAACAAAGGTCGCAGGAAGCATCAAGCAGTAGTATTACTTTGACAGTGATGGGCTGTCTAAAGACAAGAGTATACAATGTCACAAAAGTCTGTATCCTATATGAGAAGAGGGAAACTAGGTCAATGTTAAGTGGAACATAGCCTCAGACATAACCATCGTCAAGACTATAGTTGTCACACAGGAGCATTACTTGTCTTGCCAGTCCATTTCACCTAGGACCGTGGGAGGGAAACTCTTTCAGATGCCTTTTGGCCAGAGCTTATCTGGACTGGGAAGGGGAAAGGGAGTCAGCAGGTGGCTGTGTTTGAGGACATACCTGCTGATGACCTAACAGGGAAAGACTCTGACAATGCTTTGCCTTGTCTGTATGCTGTTACATGCAGCCATGCATGGAGGCAATCACACAGAGAAGCCAGTAGCTGGGTCTCCAACTCCATTTGGACTGATAATGTGGCAGCAAACCAGGGACTGAGCCAAAGAAGCTGAAAGTAGTGGGCTTCCTTTGGAAGGTGGTACTTCTAGGGAGAGGCCGATTGCAGAAGTTTTCCAGAATTTTGGGTATCATTCATGGATGGTGCCAGACTTCCTTTGGAAGGGGAGCTGGAGAGAGAAACCAAGGAAGAGTTGTAGCAGATTTTCAGGACATTAGAGAGGTACCTAAGGAAGCTCATGATAACTAATGATAGCGAGAGTCCATATTCTGGTATAAAGATTTGTTGTACAGGGAATGGACCTGCTGAAGGAGGGCTACAGGGAGAAGTAACACAACAGCCAGTAGTACCCAGTGTTTACCAATAGGTACTTTTGGCCACAGCCTACAATATTCCTTTTGCAAGCCATACAGGCATAAAAGTGCAATAAGAAAAGGCTTATATACAATATTTTTGGCTAGGAATTACAAAGGATTTAACAGAGTACTGCAGGACCTGTGTGCAGTGCCAAAAGGTTGGCAAGGCTGTAGGCAGGGCCAAGGATGCTTTCATGCCTTTGAACGCTCCTGGAGAACAATTTCAGAGTGTGGAAGTGGATATGATGGGGACCTCTGAATACCCCAGGTTCCAAAAGTAAAACCATATCCTGGTAGTAGATTATGCCACTAAATAACCAGAAGGGATGGCTCTGTCTTCCATTAAAGAAGAGAAAGCTGCAACCATTTACTAGCTATTTTCACCACAGTAGAGTCCCCTAGAGATATACTGAAAGACTGAGGTGCTGACTTTATGTCAGACCTGATGGCCTGTTTCTGGAAGCTTTGTGACTAAAGCATTTAAAGAATACATCCCACTATCCCCAGACAAATGTACTGCTGGAAAGGTTTAACTCCACAGTGAAGACCACATTAACAGCATTTACTGACTAATTCAAGAGAGACTGTGACAAATACCCGCTACATTTACTTTTTGTATACAGGAGGTGCCGAAGGAAGCTCATGATAACTAATGACTAATCCGACTCGGCCACTTACTAAAGCTTGAGAGCTTATTTTACCGGCTCGAGGCAACCCTATATCCCATGATGCTAGGCGATAACTCCCCAGATCTCGTTTGGAAGCTGAAAAACCTAGCATAGGCCAATAAAACAAAATCCTCCAACTGGAAGGAGGAGGAAGAGGGATAAAAACCCCCAAAGATAATTATCTACACTATATATATCCTAGGACACCTAGATGGTGAACAAGGGAATAAAAGGACCCTTCAAGGAAGGGAAGATCTTCTCGGTCTGTCCAGGCTAGGGGGATGGTGGGTGGGATGCAAGAAAGAAGGCGAGAAAGACAACTAACATGGAACGTTATGGTATGTACATAACTTCTCAATGTTAAGTTGTCAATCTCGCCTTCATTCTTGCTGGATGGGACCGCGTCCCTAGCACCTTCATCCTAGGTGGCTCATTGGAACAGACTCTTAAGAATGGTGGAACCAAATGTTGCTCTGTCCCTGGAGGCCATGTCCAATTTGTAATGCGAAACAAAGGTATGAGGAGAGGCCCATGTGGCTGCCGCACAGATAGTGTCTATTGGTAGTCTAGCTTGAAAAGCTGTAGATGTAGCTAGTGCTCTAGTTGAATGGGCTTTTGGCTTAGAAGTTAATTCCCTGCCTCTGAGTTGATAAATAGATGTAATCATAGAATACAGCCACCTAGATAGGGTTACCTTGAAAACAGGAAGGCCTTTCTTATTTTCTGCGTACGAGAAAAACAGTTGATCAGACTTCCTTATTTGTTTGGTTCTATCCAAATAGTATCGGAGCTGGCAGTGAACATCTAGATAATGTAGCTTTTGCTCCGCTCTATTAGTATAGTTTGGAAAAAAAAACTGGGAGATCAATTGATTGATTTAAATTTGTCTGCGAAGCCACCTTGGGTAAGAAGGATGGATTAGTCCTTAGAGAAACTCTGTCTTTATGGAAGATTAAGTAGGGAGGACGAATGCAGAGGGCGTAAAGCTCTAATACTCTCCTAGCAGAAGTAATGGCGACTAGGAAGAGCGTCTTCCAGGAAAGAAATTTCAAGGAACAGGAGACCGCAGGTTCAAAGGGGGGAAGAATCAAGGATGTTAAGACTAAATTAAGATCCCACTGAGGTGGAGGGTCTTTGATCGAAGGCTTAAGTAAATATACACCTTTAAGGAAGGCTTTGCAAAGCTTATTGGACATGATGTTGTGGTCTGATAAGCCTGTATGAAAATTCGATATGGCTGCCAACTGAACCTTTACTGTAGAGGCAGAAGACCCTGAATGAAAAATTTCGGCTACGAAGTCTAAGACCAAATGAATTGGGGCAGTAAAGGGATCTATATTCCCTGCCTTTGCCCAGAAGGAGAAACGTTTCCATTTACTAGTGTAAATCCTTCTGGTGGAAGATTTAAGGGAAGCTACTATGATATCCCGGACGGGATTAGAAATCATAGGAAGCCTGGCTAAGGACGGAAGTGGAGCAACCAAGCGGTGAGGTTGAGAGAATGTAGGGATTGGTGCAGCTGCCCCGACTGATGGGTCAACAGATCCGGAGCTGGGTCCAGATGCCAAGGCTGTACCAAAAGATAATGATGTAGGAACGGAAACCATATCTGTCGAGGCCAATAAGGGGCAATGAGAATCAACTTGGCTCTCATGGCGGTTGCTTTCTGAATTACTTGTGGGACTAGAGGAAAAGGTGGAAAGGCATAGAGAAGTCCCCGAGGCCAATCTTGGACTAGAGCGTCTCTGAGGGGATGGCCTGGAAGGGGGAAGAGGGTGAAGAAGTTGGAGCATTTGCTGTTTTGGGGTGTAGCAAAAAGATCACAGCAAGGAAGGCCCCACTTCTGAAAAATCTCTTCCGCTACCGATTGTTTGAGAGACCACTCGTGTGGCATGAGTATAGCTCTGCTCAACCTGTCCGCCAAGATGTTGGACTTCCCGGGGATATGTGTTGCTATCAGAAACCGCTGAGAGGAGATCGCCCATTGCCAAAGTCTGAGTGCCTCTCGACACAGGGGATAGGACTTGGTTCCGCTTTGCTTGTTGATATACCACACTACGGACATATTGTCCATTTGGATTGCAATAGTTCCTAGGGGAAGAGAGTGGTGGAGGGCTTGCAACGTTAAAAGCACTGCTCTCATCTCTAGGACATTTATGTGCAGGTGGCGCTCGAAAGGTTGCCAAGTGCCATGGACCATCCTGCCCTGAAAATGCCCCCCCCCCACCCGATCAGGGAGGCATCCGATGTCACCGTGGCGACCGGGGGGAGGAGGAACAAAGGGTCTGCCCTGATGGACTTGAGGGGATAATATCCACCAGGACAGATGACTTTTACAAGTTTGAGCTATCATGATCTTGTGGTGCATGGGGAGTTGCTGAAAAGACCATTGGGCAAAAAGCATCCACTGTAGAAGACGCATGTAAAAACGTGCAAGGGGAAGAAGTGTTATGGCGGCCGCCATAAGACCCAATACTTTCAGGACATACCTGGCCTGAATTTTGTCACTCTGAAGAAGAACTTGGACATGGTTTTGAATATCTAAGACCCTTTGATCTGTTAACTTTGCTGAAAGTTGTACGGTGTTCAAGTTGGCGCCTATAAGGGTAATAGACTGACAAGGTGACAAGGCAGACTTTTCGAAATTTATAGAGATTCCTAGCCCTCTGCAAATGTGAATGGTGTAATTTCTGGCTTGGAGAAGTTGATGCCTGGTGGTGGCAGTGAGGAGCCAGTCGTCTAGATATGGAAACACCTGGAATCCTTGCCATCTCAGGTGAGCCGTAACCGCTGCCATACATTTGGTGAACACTCTGGGGGCTGTAGTGAGACCAAAGGGCAGGGCTCTGAATTGGTAGTGACTGGCCCCTAGCCGAAAGCGGAGAAACCTTCTGAAGCGCCTGTGAATTTTGATGTGATAGTACGCATCCTGAAGGTCCATGGAGCACATCCAATTGTCCTTGCCCAGAAAGGGCAGAATGGACTGTAGCGTGACCATCCGGAATCTTGTTCTCTTTACAAACTTGTTTAGTTTGCTGAGATCTAACATTGGTCTCCAGTCCCCTGTCTTTTTCGGTACCAAAAAGAACCTTGAGTATATGCCGGATCCTAGTTGGTCTGCTGGGACTGGCTGGATGGCTCTTTTTGCTAGCAGTTTTGATATTTCTGATACTGCTAGTTCCCTTAGACCGGGTGGAACGTCTGGAAGGGTTCCCTTTTTCTGAACTGGGGTTTGGATAAAGGGAATTTTGTAACCCTCTGATATGATCAACTGTACCCATTTGTCTTGAGTAAGGGAAAGCCAGGTTATTGGGTACAGCGACAATCTTTCCCCGACTGCCTCCGAAGGTGGACAATCGGGCAACATCTCAGGGATGCTGGAAGGGTTTGTCAGAGAGAGGCTCCCTGCTACCCTGGTTCTGTGGACCCCCTCTGCCCCTAGGGCGGCATCTGTTGTTGGTACCCCCTCTGCCTCTGGGGGTAAACTGACCTCTTGTGTCAGGCGCAACTCCTTGAGATTTGAGGAACCACATTTTCCCACCCTTCTATCCCTTAGGGTATGGTCTTGAAGGGGTGGAGAAACGGACTTCTACGGCAGAAAGAGTTTTGCCAACTTGTTCACATCTGGTCAAGGTGTCTTTCACTTGAGGTCCGAACAAAGCCGAACCATCAAAAGGGGAATTTGTGAAGGACGCCTTGAAAGGGTCCGTGAAATTACACAGCCGCATCCAGGCGTGACGCCTTAAGGCCACTCCTGTGCCTGCGGCCCTACTCGCTCCATCGGCTGCATATGAAATTAGATGTATGGAGGAGTTAACAATCGAGTTCAGGGTTCCAAGCTGTGAGTTTATTTTATCCTGGGACCCAGCAGCTGATGGATCCTGTAAGACTTCTCCCAACTCTTTGAGAATATCTCTCTGAAGGCGGGTGAAGTGACACAAGTAATTCAGCGACCGCATGGCAAAGGTCGCTGAAGAAAACATCTGCTTACCGTACCTATCCATGGTCCTAGAATCCTTATTAGGAGGATGGATAGGTACTGAAGGATCAGCTAGTTCCTTCTTGGTGGCTGCAGCCACCACCATAGCATCCGCCGGTACACCTTTTGTTAGGAATTGCTTGTCAACTGGTGCTGTGATGAATTTAGATGGCCTCCGAGGGGTGGGTTCCACCGAATCCGGGGCCGACCACGCCTTCCGAGCCACTACTTCCATAAGGGGGTCGAAAGGCGGAGACACCCAGGAGGTGGAGGGTCGAGAACCAAACGCCTCCAGGTACACTGACTCGTCCTCGGAAGGATTAAGGGAAGACCAGTTCCCCCTCTGCTTCAGGATTTCTAGGATGTCTGAGAAAGAGACATCCTCAGAGGGGGACTTTGGGGATCCCTCCGACTCATCCAAGTTGGTGTCAGATGTAATGGACTCAGGGGAGTCCACATGCTTCCTCTTATGCGGAGGCTCCGCTGACAGGTCAGGAGAAGCCTCGGAAGAGGAAGAAATTCCCAGTGGAGAAACCTGAGGCGTTGGATCTCTGGGTCCGGGAGCAAGAGAGTGGGAAGAGACATCAGCAGGCACTGTAGTGGGAGGAGCTGATGGAGCTGACCATTGACTATGCCCTGGGGCTAGTATGCTCCACATCACCTCGAAGGCCCCCCTATCCGAAAGGCCAGAGGGCCCCCGCTCCGAAGAGGTAGGAACCCCAGGCTGCACCGACATGGAAGGCTCCGAGGCCGATGTCGGGGCCGAGCTCACCAGCGCCGACGCTCCAAGAGGGAGAACGGGGTCGGACAATGGTCCGATGCCACTCGCCCCCTCGGAGCCGACGAGAGAGATCAGGCGCCCAGATCCGTCCAATGAAGGTATCAAGGAGGAGATCGGAGCGGAAGACGAAGGAGCCGAAGGGGGAGGTATTGGCTCCGACACCACAACAGTCACGGCTCCGAGGAGCTCCGGCTCCGAACTCTGAGGGAGAGTCGAAGGAGGAAAATTAGGTGTAGTCGTAATAGCTACCGTCTGATGAGACGGGCTAGAGATCATCTGGGCCAATGCCTGAGACTTTAACAGCCTACTTACCACTCTCTTAAGGTCGTGATCTGAAAGTCTGGACGACCTAGAAGATCGGCTCTGATGGCTCCGCTCTGAGAGCAGGGGAGACCTCGGAGCCGAATGGATGGACTCCAATGAAGGGGATCTTGACCTCTTCTTAGATGGAGCCAACGGAGCTGAGGACATGTCGGCTCCAGCCGGAGCCGACAGTGAAAGCATGGGCTCAGAGGTATCGGCACCGAGTGGTGCCGAGACCGGAACCTGTGACTCAAAGGGATCGGCTCCAGCTGGAGCCGATCTAGGCACAGACAAGGAGCCAGCAGCCAAAGGCTTAGTACTTGGAGCCGACGGTTTTGCTGGTTTCGAGGGCCTCCCCAACACAGACTTAGTCGGGGAGCCCTCGGACTTTAACAAGCCCCTCAGTATAAGTTTGTTCCTGCACTCCTGCAGGACTCTTGGACTGAATGCATGACGTACTGAACAAGAGTCCTGCAGGTGCACGGGTCCCAGGCAGTAAACACAAGAAGTGTGACCGTCTGTCAGACACATTTTCTAACAGCACGAGTCACACTTCTTAAAGCCTGAGACCTTAGTTTCCTTTGGTTCCTTCGACATAACAGTGTCGAGGGTTCACAAAGGTAAGAGAAAAACACACACACACACACACACACACACACACACACACACTCTCAAAAAACTATAAATTAACAATAAAAATGTTAATAGGGATACTGACACACCCAAACACTCCACAGGATCCCTAAGAAAAATTAGGAAAGGGGCAGGCTTAAGGCCTAACCTAAGAGTGGAGGGGGAGGGATATAAGGGATAAAAAGGGAAGGCATAAAACAGTAAAAGAGTTAAAGGTAGTTGCTAACTATTGAAAAGAAACAACTAGGTGAAAAATTAACTCAAAAGGGTGACTGAACACTATATATATATATATATATATATATATAGACTTACCAGGAGCCGGTAAAAAAAACGCACCTCGCAAGCGTAAGCAGCAAACGAGATCTGGGGAGTTATCGCCTAGCATCACGGGATATAGGGTTGCCTCGAGCCGGTAAAATAAGCTCTCGAGCTTTAGTAAGTGGCCGAGTCGGAGCCGAGGATCGGCTCCAAACCCATCCAGCAAGAATGAAGGCGAGATTGACAACTTAACATCAGCAGTGTACCTCACAAATTATTTGCGCAAGAATTCTGGACAGATCAGAAAATAATTATATGGGGGGGGGGGCAGAGAATCAAAATGAGGGCTAATTTTTTAAAATGTTTAATTCATGTAAACTTCTACTAGAACAACAGGTTTTGTATCAACATGCACTTTCTGAATAAGAAGCATGAAAGTCTGAATGTCTTGCATTACTGATTGTTATCCTCTGGGATTTACCAGAAAATCAAAAAAAGTTTAAGAGGGACAAGGCAAAAATATGAGGCAAAATCACAAAGTCGAGAGGTATGGATATAGCAGGTGGAAACAAAGTGCTCTTCTGTAGAACAAGCAGCCTTTAGAAGCTGTTGCAACACCTCATTCTGCCACATTTGTGTGGCATACTGAAGTTCTAACAGAGTTTAAAAGCTGTTTTCCCTTTTGCTGCTGTTTTTTGCTAGACAGTACTGTCCGCTTTTAATCCCTAGTGTGAGACTCAGTCTTAACACTTGGATATCCTTAAAGTTCTGCAGTCCATACAAAGTGGTAATTACACTCCGATATTCAGAAAAAGACAAACCAGTTAAGTGTCAGAATGGCACACAGCCTGACCTTAACAAATGTTAAGCACCCCAGTGAAGGTTGTTAAGGTCAGATCCCACACTAGGCAGTAAAATCTGCCTATACTGACCAGCAAATGACAGAAGCAGAATAAAAAAATGATTCTGTCTGCTGTCCATTCTGGTAATGTGTCCCTAAGTTCCTGTAATGAACTTAGAAACTTGCTAGAATAACAGGATTTGTGTTTGCATGTATTTTCTGAAGGATATGAACTCAAACTCCAATGCATGTCATTATTTAGTGACTTCAATCTTCAGTGGTTTGTCCAAAAAACACAGGTTTTATGAGGAACAACCCAAAAATGTAAAGCAGTAATCTGGACGTTCCTCGAAAATATAGTGAGTGGAGAGGCATGAAAGGTAATTGTAAATCTGATGTACAGCATTAGATTGCCTCTCTGACTGCATCCATTAAGTGTTTTACATCTTTGAAAGCTGGTATAACATTTATCATTTTTTTCCACTGTAACTAATAGTACATGGAGCAGATAAAGCTCCATGCACTACAAAGAGTTAGGATTGTCTCACTGATTATAACCCTGTATTATCTGTTCTTGCCATGGATGCTGAGATTCACCTCTCAAGCTTCACTCTTGAGATGAATTTCCTAGCATACATGTCTAGAAGACATAATAAGTGGGTAATGACTGGTGAGCCGATCGTAATCCTCTATGTTAAGCTTTCCTAAGTGCTGTTAAAACTGGGTCTTGCACAAGGAAGTACTTAAGTTTATCCTTTTCTTGATACTGTAGTGTAATCACAGCACTCCATGCATTACATTATATATTTACATTATATATATATATATATATATATATATATATATATACACAGACATATATATATATATATATGTACACACACACACACACACACACACAGATATATAAATATACACACACGCACGCACACACACAAAATTGCAAGAACCCAGCCAAGCTAGAGTTTTCACTGTGTGATACCTTAAACCTCCTGTAATGGAGGCCAATGGGATAAATGATGAAAATGACCCCCTTCAGGACATCAACTGTTTCAGCTACATGGCTTCTGAAAGCCCATGACTTTTTAACTACGGATGGCTACTTTTTAACTACTGATGGCTACATTCAGGCCAATAAAGCCAAACCCCACTAGCTGTGGACATGCATATTTCAGACTTTCTACTGGCCTCATGAGTAGCGTATCTGTGCAACCTTTTACAGGCCCCTTAATATTTATGGATTTCAGCTGGATTTAAAGACCCTGTGTTTCTGAAGTACAATTCTGGTCCTCCATAAACTCCATCCTCCACCCAGGTAAAGTCAGTACCCCTCCTCCTAACATCCCTCACTCCTCAGAAAAGACTGCTACCTCATTCAACACACACTTCATCCAAACCATACTATCACTAGCTAAACAACACAACCCCCCTCCCTTCCAACCCACACCTTCAACTAGTAATCTCCCCACTGCCTTCTCTTTTTCTCCTGTACCTACCTCCAACAAAAAAAAAAACTCTTAACTAAACTTAAACCCACCAAATTAGCAGCAGACAGCCTCCCAAGTGAATACCTACAAATCGCAGCTGATGCTCTGGCCTACCCAGTATCCATCTTGATTAACCAATCTCTGTCAGAAAGTTACGTTCCCACACTGTGGAAAGTATCACATATAATTCCCCTCCACAAAGGCGGACCCTCCACAGAACTAACCAATTACCGCCCCATAGCTATTCTCTCTCCACTCTCCAAAATACTAGAGATGCATACACTCTCAGGTCTCAGACTACCCCCTTACTAACAACCTCCTTTCCAGTACTCAGCATGGTTTCCGACCAAACCATAGCACCACCACTGCCTTACTCTCCTTTACTAACACTATCCTTCAGCATAAAAACAATGGCTACCTCTCCTCTGCTACTTTCCTAGACCTATCTAAAGCATTTGATATGGTCCCACACAAACAACTTATCTCTGTCCTCAGTAACCTATCCTTCTCACAATCGGTCACCAACTGGTTTCAGAGTTACCTGTCTGACCGCCAACAATCCGTTGTATGGCAGAATGACATATCTCCCCAACTACCTGTCTCCATAGGGGTTCCCCAAGGATCCATCCTTGGACCCCTACTCTTCTCTGTTTACACCAATAATCTAGCCTCTGCCACCAAACATGGCACACTCATACAATACGCAGATGACTCGACCATCATCTGCTCAGCCCAGTCCCTACCAAAACTGCAAAAAGTCACACAGGAAGCCTTTTCCTCTGTTGAAACATGGATATCCGATGCCCGATTAATACTCAACCCAAACAAAACTAAACTACTCATCTTCCAACCCACCAAACATACTCAAAACAACTCTCACTTTAACATCACGGCAAAAGACAATACCACTATATACCCAACTGAACACACCAAATTGCTAGGAGTGGAAATTGGCAATAACTAAAATTTGACATTCACATATCCATGACTATACAAAAAGTCCACAAAAAACTAGGAGCGTTATACAGAAATAAGCAATTTCTCACCAAAGCAGCAAAGATTTCAATAGCAAATTCCCACCTTATCTCCACCCTACATTATGCCTCTCCAATATATACCAACCTAAGGCAATGTGATCTAAACAAGCTAGAGACCTGCTACAACAAAATCGCCAAATTCGCCACAGGGGCATCCTACCATAGACACCACTGTCTCTCACTTGCTCAACTGGGCTGGCTTGAACTCCCTCACCTCCCTTCAGTGGTATCAACTCTCACTCGCCCACAAACTAGTAAACCATCCACTAAATGTCCCATCCCTCCAGAATCTACTCCAACCCTATTGCACCACCAAACGACTAAGATCCAGCAGCAAAAATCACTTGCAGATCACTAAAGCCAATAACTCTGCTCATGAAGCACTATTCTCTTGCGCCATAGCCAAATTATGGAACTCACTCCCACCCACAATTACCTCCATACCATCATGCACCCACTTCAAAACTTTACTAAAAGCGCAACTAAAAACATGCTGGCTATGCCCTTGCAACTCCCACTCTAATATCATCCACCCCATCCAACCACTACCTTTCTTTCCACTCCACTAACTACCTTGATTATAGCAAGCTCAGATGCTCATAAGCCAGTACTTATTATACAGCACAAACTTCTTCTTGTAACATTTGTTAATGTCTGGTATGCACTTCACAGATAAAGATTCTAGTTGTCTACTGATGTACTATGTTCTTCATCTGTAAATATGTTGTAAGTAATTGCTATGTAAATTGTTATTCACTATGTAATCCAATGTATTTACTGTCTGTTTATTTTAACTGTGTAGCTTTTCTCCCCGGGCCTCCGCTGGAAATGGACCTACGTCCAGTCAGACACTCCCGGTCAACAAATTTAAATAAATAAATAATAAATAAATACATAAATAAACCTAACATCCACTTATGCTGTGCTGACTGACTAGACTTAAAATGACCCACAACGGCAGCTAGCCTAGCACTGACCTATGAAACTAGATTTATATATATATATATATATATATATATATATATATATATATATATATATATATATCATCAACTAGAAAATCTTTTCTACAGTTAACTGCATACAATTTTCTAGTAGAAGGTTTCTTAGCTTTCTTTTAATACCTACTGCATGAGCTCCAAAAACAGGTGCCTAAATTCTATTATCCAGGCAGAACTGAAAAACTGATGGTTAAAGTGGATTAATGAACCCCTGTGTTGTGTAAGTCCATCCTGTGATGTGGGATTGCTCTTAGCCATTTTGAAAAGAAGGGAGAACCACTGTTGCCTCGCCCAAAAGGATGATAACAGATGAAAATTTTCCTTGGAGAATCGTTCTGGATCTTTAGAAGAACCCTGAATATACAGAAATATCCCGGACCATGGGAATGAAAAGACATCTCTCTTCCAGGCATATGTGCAAGGAGTCCTGGTGCAGAATTTATTTAACTGTCTAGACTGTCTGTTCTGAATGTATCAAACAGGTCTACTTCAGTAGTTCCAGCAAATGGATCATTTTTTGGAAGACCTCTGGGTACAACTTCCATTTGTGGAAATTTGTCCTGATCTGCTCAGCATGTCTATTTTAGCATTCTGATCAGATGGGATGCAAGTAGCCTGGAAACAGACCAACCAGTTGCTAGGTAGCCTGCAAAGGGAGTGGATCTGGCTCCCCCATTTGTTTCTGTATCATATCATTGTGGTGTTCTCTCTGATTACTTGTACAGGACCAGGTATTCAAAGATGGTTTACAGAGTTGAGTGTATTTATTAGTGTAGTCATTTATTTCACATTTGTGTGTCCTAGTTGATCCACAGACTATGGACTTTCACTCCCTTGGACACAATTCCGCAAGCAAAGTCTGAGGCATTTGTAGTTACAGCCGGAGTGTGGGGTCTGGAAGGGAAAAAAGGAGTCCTGGGTTGAGAGGTAATCAATTCACTCAAATGGTATATCACTTTTTACAAATCCCAATACTGGGATCTGAAAGCTTAAAGGGTGCACGAGAATTGTAAAAGCCATGCAACCTAGAATCCTAGCAGCTGTCAGGGTCTATTTGGAAAATGTCAGAAACTATTCATTGTAGAATTCCACATTTAATATGCTCTGTAAACTGCACTAAGTTGTTATAGGTGCTCTGCACTTTGTAAAACCGCTTGAAGCTGTTGACAACCTAGAGGGTCAGGCAGAAAACTGAAAATGTAAACTAGACTCAATAATCTTAAAAATCACCTGAAATTGTCAGAACTGGAATGTGATTATAAGTCCCTTGTACATCTAGTTACTAGAAAACTGAATGGTGGAATGAGAAGTAACAGACTGTAGAGGGAACATTTTCAGGTACTTGCATATTATCGCAACCACGCATTCATACCAGCAGTTTAACTGTGTGATGGAAACCCGGCATTCGCAGCAGCATTCCATTCTCAGTGAAATAACATGCTGCCGAGAATGCGCGGTTGCGAAAATAGGTAAACCATAGTCTCTTAAACTGTTGCCATGCAACCAGGAAAGCGTTACAAAGCATGGTTGCGATAATACTTTGTAAAATAAGCAAACAATTCTTCTGTCTTCTAGTAAATTTAATTAATTCTAGCACACCAGCAATATTTTAGCTTGAAACATAAGGCAGAAGACTTGTTTTTTTTACAAAGTATTATCACAACCATGCTTTGTAACGCTTTACTGGTTGACTGTGAATGGAAAGTTGTTTAAAGTAATACTGGATTTGACCTTTTTAAGCATGTTTGTGTCACTTAAGGATAGGAGTTGCTATTTTTTTCTGGGAGAGAATCATTTTCATTAAATAGCGTAGACATTTGTACATGATATACACTTGAGAGAAAG
Organism: Protopterus annectens; assembly: GCF_019279795.1. Taxonomy (NCBI): domain Eukaryota; kingdom Metazoa; phylum Chordata; order Ceratodontiformes; family Protopteridae; genus Protopterus; species Protopterus annectens. The sequence continues at coordinate 313,591,345 of NC_056735.1, forward strand.
CATTCAAGTACGATCTCTCTCCAGCGTCTATCATGGTCAGGTTCTAAAGTGTACTTACAGCTGCCACTGAAATGTGGTTGTGATAATACACAAGTACCCATTTTCAATATTAGAATCTTGATGTGAAAGTTAAGAAAATAATGATCTAGGGCAGATCTCCATTTTCCTTCTTTCTTTGGCAACAGAGCTATTCTTTTGTAAAATCATTTCCTTATTTGATCTGGAGGAACAGGCCATATCACCCCATGGGACAGCATTTGATCCAGAATAGGAGGAAACAAGAAGGTTTGATTAGATGGATGAAGAGGGATCCCTTGGAAAGGGGGAGGGAATCCCACTGCCAGTTGAAGCCCTTTTGAATGATTCTCAGAACCCAGATGTCTGAAGTTAACTGGTGTCATAGACAAAGGTGAATGCCTAGATTTTGGGAAATCTTTGCTGGGTTGCCATGGTGGAGAGGAGAAATACAAGATGGGGCATATAGTCAGTCTGAGTTTTTAGACTGTTTTTGGTTTTGGCAATTATCCTCCTTTTTGTTCTGAATCTCCCTGCCATTGTTTTCTGAAACACAGTTTCACTTTGCTCTGCTGCAATTTCTTATTTTGCTTCCTATTAATGGTGTGAACGATTCTATTAAATTTAGGCATGCAGGGCTGAAAAACCTGGATAACCTCTTGAATTAACTTTCCCTTTTCATAAAACCTTTTGATCACCACAATAGAGGAACTGCCAAATAACACCTGTTTTATTTAGGGGAGCACTTCTGAGCTCAACTTTCAAGCCGCTGTGGTGCAGCGGTAGCGTTGTTGTCTCACAGCAAGAGGTTCTCCCGTTCGATTCTTGGTTGGAGTGCCTTCTGTGTGGAGTCTGCATATCCTCCCAGTGGTCAAGTGGCGTTCGAAACACATGCGTGAATGGGCGTGCCTTCATTGAAGATTGGGCATCGGGCTGGCATCTCGGCACCATAAAAATCGACTGCCAATCATTAGCGGACCAGAGTACCAATGTGGCGACCCCTAACCGGGAAAAGCCAAAAGAAAAACAACAACAACTTCTGAGCTCAACTTTCATATTCTCTGATAAATTCTAAGAACATAACCAGGCAAATTTTATCATACCTGACCCAGTGTTAGCTGCTGTAGAAACAGCATCATCACTCTCATAAGAACTTTTTAGAGAACGTTTATTTATTACTGCTTGGTGTAACTCATTCGAAGCCTTTTAGTTTAAGCACTTGGGCTTCAGACCAGTTGTTTTACATTAAGAAGGTTTGTGATCTGCACTGTAGTGGCAGAACAGGTAGCTTACATCCTTCTAAGTTGGGAACTGCTGATTGAGGGCTCAGTGTCTGTTATTCTAAAAGTGTATTAATTCTGGTTTAAGCACTTGGGCTTCAGGCCAGTTATTTTACATTAAAAGGGTTCGCGGTCTGCACTCTTGTGGGAAGAGAGGCTGGACTCTGCCCTTCTGAGCTGGGAATTTCTGGTTAAAGGCTTATAGTGCGCCTGCATATTTGAACTGCTTCTTACTGAAATTGGTACACCTTGTTTGCTGTAGCGTAGACTAGATCCAGGCCTGCTGAATCTAGCTTTGTTTGTATAACTTGAGCACTAATCTAGGCATTCTTTAAAGTATTCAATTGTATTTACTACTGCTTGGTAGTAACTTGATTAAAGTGTAGCTATCATTCTAAGTCTTTTGGATTAAGCACTTGGGCTTCAGACCAGTTGTTTTACATTAGGAAGGTTTGTGGCCTGCACTGTGGTGGCAGGACAGGTAGCTTACATCCTTCTAAGTTGGGAACTGCAACTTAATGTCTGTTATTCTAAAAGTGTATTAGTTCTGGTTTAAGCACTTGGGCTTCAGGCCAGTTATTTTACATTAAGAAGGTTCATGGTCTGCACTCTTGTGGGAGGAGAGGCTGGACTCTGCCCTTCTGAGCTGGGAATTTCTGGTTAAAGGCTTAGAGTGCCTGCATATTTCAACTGTTTCTTACTGAAATTGGTACACCTTGTTTGCTGTAGCATAGACTAGATCCAGGCCTGCTGAATCTAGCTTTGTTTGTATGCTTGTTGTTTGTTTGCTTGTTATTTCCCTGAAATGCTAATACCACCTAAAACGCGGCTTTTCAGCGCTTCTGTGGATCCCTAGTGATATTTGCATTGTTTACTGTACTTATTTCCTTGTTTCACTTAAAAGAAAGTTACTGTTTATCGTTTTTGCATTTAAGTTACCTGTAACACATTGCATTTAAGTTACCTGGCACTTGCTCACTAAAGCAATTATATAAGTCAGCACTAAAAAATTAAAAGCACTACACCCTCACAAACTCCCCTTGAGTACCTTGTTCCCCATTGGCCCTTTTTTTCAATTATAAAGGAATTCCCAATACTATTCTAGCATGTCCAAAGGTCAGTTGTCAATCTCCTCTCCGGTCCAGCTGGTGAATCTGGGAATCTTGACGCAATGTTACAACTGCCTCATGTACACAGACAACCCTCTCCTCCTCCCAACAAATTCCAACACATGTGAGAGATGCATCCATATAGCCAAATTGGAGGCTAAGCTCATCAGTACTGGCGTAACCAGGCAGGAGGAGAAGGAAACCACACTCACTACAATTCCAGTCTCACACAGACCTACCACGACAGCAAACCAAACACATAAACACACAAAAACACACAAAAACATACTCGGAGGCTCTAAATAAAAATCTGCCTAAGCAGCAGAGACCTCCAAAGCAGACACCCAAGCAACCGCTACCCCAAAACAAAACACGTGCAACACATAGCTCACAAAGCCAGTTTGCCGAACAGTCACAGCCCTTAAGGCTAAACAACACACCTGATACACTTGTAATAGGTGACTCTATCGTCAGGCACACTGACGTCCCGCTCACCAGGCTGAACAAGGAGAAGGTCACGGTGAGCTGCCTGTCGGGCGCTAGGATCCACCACATAACACAAGCACTCAGGTCACTCCAAGGCAAGTACAAATATGACTCAGTCATTGTCCATGCTGGTGTGAATGACCTGAGACGTACCTCCCTGGAGTACTTGAAAAGAGACATAGATGAGCTCGCTGAGCATGTGGTCCAGGCCGGTATGACCCTGACCTTGAGTAGCATCTTACCCTCACCAAGAATGATGCCACAATATGAAGACAAGATGATCAATTTGAAAAATTGGCTTAAGTATTGGTGTCATTCAAAGGGGATCCAATGCCTGTCAGCCTAGGATGACATGCTCAACAAGCCACGATGCTTCGCTAGGGACAGCTTGCACCTGTCACCCCTGGGCTTTCGGATATTGGCAAAGGCTCTTGCTACCCCCATAGTGCCTTTTTTAGGCAAGGCTCAAAAGATAAACCCACCTCCATGGGTATCATAAGGGATAAGAAACTAAGAGTAATGCTACTCAATGCCAGAAGTCTAAACCTCAAGATGTACGCACTCGAAACTCTCCTTAGCATGGAGAACATCGATATCTGTGCGGTAACAGAAACCTGGTTCAAGGCTCCCGAGAGCACCCCAGCACTACCAGGTTATACCTCATACCATGCTTTTCAGCCCCAAAACTTGGACCGAACCACAAAAGGAGGGGGAGTATCAATATTCATCAAAGATACCCACACCTCCAGGTTGGTGGCACAGCACGAAGCATCAGAGACTATCCATGTGCAACTAACAGTTGGTAAAACTGCTTTCCAGTTTATAGCCTGCTACAGACCACCCTCCCAAACCCAGGAACCCCACTCGGCCTTCCTGAGAACACTGGAAAATATGAAGGTCTCTCCGGACACCATTATATTGGGCGACTTCAACTACCCAAACATAGACTGGGAGCATTACTCTAGCTCCAACAACCTAGCCCAAAGGTTCCTAGAATTTATAAACTCAAATGCTATGGAACAACTTGTTACCACTCCCACAAGAGGGGAAAACATACTGGACCTGATCATCACCAACATGGGGACTCTATGCTCCAGACCAGAAGTGTATCTCTCACTGGTAAGATCAGACCATAAACTAATCTCACTGGATATTCACATCCCGACCCCACCTCCTGCCCAGAAAACCACAGTGAAAAACTTCTCTAAAGCAAATTTCACACTCCTCAAAACCGAGGTGGAATCCTTCAAAGCCCCCGGGCTTGTGGAAATACGGCCCAGACCGCAGAATCCTTTATAAATGCATTCTATGAACACCTTCAGGAATGCATGGATTATGCAATCCCAAATAAAACCAAGACCCAATCCTCCAAAGGCAGATGTCCTGTCTGGTGGACCCCAGCCATAAACAAACTATACAATAGAAGGAGTAAGCTACTAAATGATAGAGCAAAATCCCAAAAAGGGAAGGCATCTCTGATCAGTATTAGCAAAAAACTACGGGCACTCATAAAATCGTCTAAGGCCAGCTTCAAGAGAAAAATTGCACAGGACACCAAGGATAATCACAAGGCTTTCTTTAGTTATGTTAGGAACCTGGGTGGGAATTCCCAGATATGCTCAGAATTAGTCCAAAATGACAAAAAATACACTGAACCCACAGACATTGCCAACATCCTAGCTGACAGGTTCAGTGCAAACTTCTCTCCCCCCTCCCCACCAAAAGGGCAAATATCTATCCCGGCAGAGTGCTGCCCCCCTGACATCTCAGATGCTCAGGTAAGAGCCGCCCTCTCCAAAGCAAAAAACACAGCATCAATGGTGTCCCGGGCTGCGTCTGACATGAACTCCAAGAAGAGCTAAACCCAAACATAAAACTACTGTTCAATCTCAGCCTTACTACAGGATATGTACCCAAAGAGTGGTGTACAGCAACAATGGTCCCTCTCCACAAAGGTGGTGCCTCAACGGATCCTGGAAACTATCGCCCCATAAGCCTGACTAGCTGGGTCTGCAAAGCTATGGAAAGGATCATCATGGACCTCATAAATAAAGATATTGGGGACCTACAGACACTGGATCCTACCCAGTTCAGCTTTGTTAAGGGCAGATCCTGCCTCTTAAACCTGGTTGATTTCTTTGAAACAGTCACCAAGGCCACTGATGAGGGGAAGGTGGTCCACACAGCCTACCTGGACCTCGCAAAAGCCTTTGATACAATACCCCACTCGGGCATTATAGATAAGCTCACCAGCTTAAATATAAACCCCTATGTCACTAGATGGGTTGCAAACTGGCTCAAGGACAGAACCCACATGGTTAGAATTGCTGGAGCCATGTCAGACTCCAAACCAGTTACAAGTGGAGTCCCACAAGGCTCAGTCCTGGGACCTCTGTTGTTCGGTATATATTTCTCGGAGGTACAGGCCAACACGGAAGGACTGTGGCTGACCAAGTTCGCAGATGACTGCAATCTGGGCGCCATAATTGACTCTCCAGCCGACACAAGCATCCTCCAAAAGGGCCTCATAGAAACAGACAACTGGTGCCAGAGCCATGGCCTCAAGCTAAATGCCAAAAAGTGTATAGACATCCCCTTTGGAAAAAACAGTGCCCACAAATTAGCACATAGGTGGTAATCCATTAAGTACAGAAGAAGTAATTAGGGACCTGGGGACCCAAGTTGATAGCAGTCTCTCATTTGACAACCACGTGGCCAAAGTGGTTAGAAAAACATTTTATATAGCCCACCTAATCATGAAGGGATTCACATCTAGATCAGGGGAGGTCATCGTGCCTCTTTACTCATCCCTCATCAGGCCCATAATTGAGTACAATGCCACTTTTGGGATGTACCTTACCAGACACCTGCAGCAACTGGAAAGACCCCAAAAGTACCTCACCAAGAGGATCAAAGGGCTCAAACAGATACCATATGCTGCCCGGTTAAAGAAACTCCAGCTCTACTCGGTGGCATACCGCCTGTTCAGGGGCGATCTGTGCCTGACGTATAAAGCCATGTCCAACCCAGAATTAATGGACATGCTGCACCTCAGAAAATCCAAATCCCATCGAGCTACATGCTCGAGAGACTTGAACCTCAGTACTGAAATAAATAGGACATGCTGGAGGGACAGATTCATAATCCAGAGGCTCCCTTCACTCTGGAATAAAATCCCAGTCCAGGTTAGGCAGAGTCCCTCATTGACTCTCTTCAAGAGGAATCTTGATGAGTGGATGGGAGATCGTAAGTTTAACCCGGGTATCACTTCTGTGTCACTGTTAGACAGAGACACAGTATACTAACCTTGAAAAAGGGCATAGCAAAATTAATTTAAAATGGGTGGCGAAAGCCAAACACATTCTGGCTAGGCTTATAAATGCCCTAGGGCAGATAGCCTAGTATGAACCTATGAACCTGAGACACAAAAGAAATTAAAGAATTAAGAGAGGTCTTAACCAATGAAGAAGAAAGGTCAGGAATTAACTTTCCTCATAGTGTCAGTGGAAGTCAGCAAAAACTTTAAATGTGGGCCTTAACAACTCACTATTCTGAAGGCTAAGGTGGAGGAAATATAAAATTTCTTCCCATACCTACCAAAAGCATTCCCATCCCTGTCTCCTGGAATAGGATTTGCAGCCATAAGGTTTTTGGTAAGTGATGGTTTTGACAGAGAATTACCTACAGTTTCAAAATAGAAATTTGTGCATCTGGGGAACCTTACATAACTTATCAGATTTTCTGGGGTCAGGTGTTTGCCTGTCAGGGGAAACTGCACACTGCAAGGAAGGTATTCTCTAAGGCTGGAAAAAACGGAAGGAACGGCTGCAGGTTGAGGGAAACCCACCTGAAGCAAATCATAATACCATTGCAGAGAGTCTGGTATTTTCTTTTTGTGCCCACTGAAATAACTCTTTGTTCTGGCAATAGTATCAGGAAAAGGATAACTCCTCTGGTGGGGAATCTGAAGAAAAATATTTCTCAGAATCAGATTCCCTATTCTTGAAGTTCACAGGTTCGTAGAAGGTTACTAGGCTAACGGCCCTAAAGCCCTTACAAGCCTAGCCACATTTACCCCCAGTTGTCTCAATTGTCAGTGGTTAAGCGGTAAGAGTCTATAGTAGTTAATACCAACTGCCTCTGTCCATGAGGGACATGGGCATCACCCTAGGAGTGAATTTCTAGTCACCCATCCATTGATCTAGGTAGGAAGCAGGAATTTGAGAAACATATTTTAAATCTAAATCCTATCCCTTAGACTAAGAATCAAAATATGAGAGAGAGGGAAATCTTTTTCTTCTGAAATGAAGGGAGACTTAGAATGTAAAGACTGAAAGGATTAAATAAACTTACAGCAAACCCCAGCCAATCCTCTTTAGGGGACACAGGTGAAGAAAAATACCCAAGTTTATGCTTCCTTTTCCTGGTAGAACTCACTGAAAAAGAGCACCCTAAAGTATGGTCCTCTCCCTGGAAATCAAGTTTCTCAGAGCTGCCCCATTAAAGAACAATGTCTGCTCCCTCCTATGATACCAACAAGAGTGCTTCTACCTTGCCCAAAGAGAACAGCTGAATGGCAATAGAAAACATCCTGCCTCTCAGTCATTAGTGGCAGCATCTGAGTGATGTAGAAAAAACAATGAGTGGTTCAAGGAACCCAATAAGGCAACAACAGAATCGCCCAACATCTAAGGCAAAAAGAAAGCTGGAGTCGAGCAAAGCCTCCTGCACTCTTTTCCTTTTCTTCCGCATCAGTGAGCAAATACCCAAGGAGCCACAGGTTCCTCACCCTGCCGAAGGAGATGTCTGAAAAGAGCTTAGAGGAGCTTTAAAATCACAGTTTTTCACAAACTGAAAGTTAGGACTTGAGAAATTTATGACAGGAGCTTATCAACCACCATGACACTAGTTGTATGTCTCAGACAAAACCCTGACAGAAATACATATTTTTTTCACAGAACATACCTACTTTTTTCTCAGAAAATAGAAGATTATCCTCAGTGAGGTGCTTAACTGTCCAACTTTGTAAAAGTGCTGGCCGACCATCGATCTTTCAAAGGTGCAGTAGAGAGCAAGCTTCAATGACAAAGTTCTGAGACTTTGACACCATAATCACTGCATACTGTTCTTCCCAAGCTCTACAATGGTTATGGTGCATCGAAGGTGCCCTAAAGCTTTTGAAGATGCCTAATCATCAGATCCTAGGCAGGAAACACCCATATCTCCAAACTCTAGATCCCACACAATTTGGTTTTGTGAAAGGTAGATCATGCCTGCTCAACCTGGTTGACTTCTTTGAGTCAGTCACCAGAGCTGTGGATGAGGGCAAGGCAGTTTCATACAGCCTACCTTCATCTGGCCAAGGCCTTTGATACCATTCCCCACTCAGGAATTATTGATAAAATCACCAAACTAGGCATCAACTCCTATATCACTAGGTGGGTTGCAAATTGGCTCACAGAACCCACAGTGTGAAAGTAGCAGACTCCAAGTCAGACTACAAACCAGTCACGAGTGGAGTCCCACAGGGATCGGTCCTGGGTCCTCTCCTGTTTGGTATCTACTTCTGAGAAGTCCAGGCCAACACGGAAGGACTCTGGCTGACCAAGTTCGCAGATGACTGCAAGCTGGGAATTATTAACTCCCCAAGTGATGTAGACATTCTACAGAAAGGCCTCACTGAGACCAGTGACTGGTGTCGAAACCATGGCCTTAAGCTTAATGCCAAAAACTGGGTCATCATCCCTTTTGGGAAAAACTCAGTTCCCACTAATTACCACATCGATGTGAGCCCACTGAACACTGAAGGCATAAGAGATCTGGGGACAGAGGTTAACAGCAACCTCGCCTTCGACCACCATATTGCCACTATGGTCAGAAAGTCCTTCTATGTGGCACACATCATTACCAAGGGTTTTGCATCCAGGAAGAAAGAGGTCATCATCTCTCTCTACTCTTCCCTCATTAAGCCAATCATCGAGTATAATGCCCCAATTGGCATGTACCTCACTAGACACACGCAAGAGCTGGAAAGGCCAGAAAAGTACCTCATGAAGAGGATCCTAGGCCTTAAACACATGTCATACACAGACAGACTCAAAAAACTCCAGATATTCTCTGTCTCATATTGTCTACTAAGAGGTGATTTCTGCTTGACTTACAAAGCCATGTCTGACCCAGCCCTGTTAGAAATGCTACATCTAAAGAAATCCCAATCCCTCCGCACCACACGCCCCAGAGACCTCAACCTCATTACCACAATCAACAAAACATGCTGGAGGGACAGGTTCATAACCCAGAGATCTGGAATAGACTTCCCATACATGTCAAGCAGAGCATCTCACTGGCCCTCTTCAAGAGAAATCTTGATGAGTGGATGGGAAATAGAAAGTTCACTCCGGGGATCACTCCAGTTGCTCTACTTGATAGATGCACTGGTAACTAATGTCAGGCGGCACGATGCCAGGGCACGTCTATGGGCTAGGCTTGTAAAGGCTCCAGGGCCATTAGCCTAGTACACACCTATGAATCTATATTGCTTAGGCTACTGCAACAGTGATCTAATGATGAACATCCAGTGTTCCAGGTAATTATTCCCCCTTTATGGGAGGCCAACGTCTCTGATTTGTTAGGGTTAAAAAACCCTTGTTTTATATACCATTTAATCAAATAAATGACTCTGTTAATTAAATCATACAGGTGCCCACTCGGCTTAATACAATCTACCTTCTTAAAGTAATGTTTCTGTCTAGAGCTACTGACGTCATTTTATACACTATTAATGGCTGACGCAAAAGAGCTGTATTTGTTCTGATTGCTTCAGACAGGGGTAGGATTTCAGTTAATTGCTTTTGCTGTCTGAGGCCAAAACTTTTTAGTTACATCTTCAACTTCTGTTTGAGTCAGTCTGAGAAGACTAGCCAATAAAATGCTAAGTGGTTGAAAAATCCCACCATATCACTCTGTTCTTTGTTGGGTTCTTTACATAGGTTCATAGACTGGTACTAGGCTAACTGCCCTTATTGGCCATTTTAAAGCCTAGTCAATTACCCCATGTGAAAATCAAACCCCTGACCCTTTCATCTGTAAGGTAAACACCTTAACCATTATGCCAGCCTCCTAATAAAAGATTTGCAGCTTATTTTCATAGGTTAGTACTAGGCTAACTGCCCTTGGGAGGCATTTTTTAAGCCTAGCCAATTATCCCTTGTGAAACTCAAACCCTGCACCTTGTGTTTGTAAGGCAAACACCATAACCATTAGGCCACCCTCCCAACAATCAGTGTCTCGTTCATTGTCTGTCCCATATGTTAATTTGATCATAAAACTCTTTCCCGCTCTACTGTCACTGGTTATAGTCATTAATTACAAAAGTAAAATTTGTCAAAGTTATTCCCTTTTAGTTATTTAAATACTTTCTCCCTCTCATTACTTTCCACCTTTTCTGTAATTAGCTTGGTTGACATGAGCATCCTGAGACAATGCAACAATTGTCTCATGTTTACTGACAATACCTACAACTCAAACAAACTGACAGTGTGTGAGAAATACAGTGATATGAAAGTTATGTACTTACCATAATTCTAGATTCGAATTGTCTTGTCTTCATCCAGTTCAACCTTTGAATTATCGGATCCAACTTCGGCACTTTTTCAAAAGCTTGGATCAGGGGCTCTGACTTCTCACCTACCCATAATTCCTTCAGTTCCCCACAGTACCTCAGATCAACTTTGCCTGCTTATAGTCATATGACTTTATCCCACAAAAACTATACATGTCTACTTAATGTAGTGAAAAGTAATGCTAGAGGACTCGGGGAGGGATGTTGATCCAGACAAAAAAAAGACAACACGTATTTAACGTTATTGTAAGTACATAACTTTGGTATCTGATGTTTTCTGTTTTAGTCTGATTCAACTTTTGGAAAGTACAGTTGTGTACACTTACCATAAATGTAGATGTTCAAGTGTATTCACTGTTGCAGTCATCACATTTGGGTTATCTGCCTGCAGGTAGCCCTCAGCCGGCCTGAATACCAGTGTCTTTGGGCCGGATGCTGTCTCTTCTTCCATGACGTCAGGTCGCCAGGGGTATAAAACATGTGGCCAACTCCATTACATCAGTTTTTCTTGCCCCAGATGTAAGATGCCCCCCACAATGGGAAGCAATTATACTGTTATGGTACACCTCCATCAAAAAGTAAATATACCAGAAAACTTAAATATACCAAACAAGAAGGAAAGGTAGAGCCAAAAGAAGTCAGGGGGCTGGAGGGAGGGTAACCAGGACTGCAACAGTGAATACACTCGAACATCTATATTTATGGTAAGTGTACACAACTGTACTATGTTCTTAGTGTTTCATTGCTGCAGTCATCACATTTGGGTTGATTCCCAAAGCTAAGGAAGGGAGGAGGAAGTTAGAGAGCATTAGGACCACCTATTAAGCCCTGCAAGACTGCAGTGGCAAATACAGCTCTGGATTTAAAAAAAACAGGCATGAGGTAATGCTTGGTGAAGGTATGCACAGAGCTCCAGGCAGCAGCTTCTAGGATGTCCCTGGTAGGGACTCCTCTGAGAAAGGCTGCAGAGGTAGATGCAGCCCTGGTGGAATGTGATCTTATCCCCTGTGGGGTCGGTTTTCCATGGTGCTTGTAGCAGAAATGAATGCAAAGGGGTATCCATTTAAAAATGGTTTGCATTGAAATGGCCTTCCCCTCTGCCCCTGCAGCTAAGCCAACTAGCAGCAGTTCAGATTTTCGGAGAGGCTTAGTCTTGTCCAAATAAAATCTAAGTTGTCTGTGCACGTCCAGAGAGTGCAGTATTCATTCTCCTTTGTTTTGTGGATTAGGGAAAAAAAGTAGGTAAATTAATGTACTGATTTAGGGCCACACTAGACACCACCTTGGGCATAAAGGAAGGATTGGTCCTGAGGGAAACCCTGTCTGTATGGAAGATAATGAAGGGTTCCACTGCCATGAGGGCCTGTAATTCATACACTCTTCTTGCTGAAGTGATGGCTAGAAGGAAGGCTATTTTCCAAGAAAGGAATTTCAACTCTGCTGTTGCAGCTGGCTCAAGGGGGGGGGGGTGTAGGGTATTATCCACCCTACAAAGGGGTAGGGCAATCCTGGTTCTGGCTTAACTGCCAGTTTCAGTATGACCGTTTATTGTTTTTAGCTTTCTTTTGCATTTCAGGCATGTTTCTGCATAGAGAAAAAATACCTGTGGAAAGTTATTTTTCTCCAAGAGGGAAAAAGCTAGGAGGCTGAAACTCTGCAGGTGTGTAGGCTACTATCAACCCTACAAAGGGGTAGGGCAATCCTGGTTCTGGCTTAACTGCCAGTTTCAGTATGACCGTTTATTGTTTTTAGCTTTCCCTATGCATTTCAAGCATGTTTCTGCATAGAGAAAAATAACCCTGGAAAGTTGTTTTTCTCCAAGAGGGAAAAAGCTAGGAGGCTGAAACTCTGCGGGTACTATCCACCCTACAAAGGGGTTGGGCAATCCTGGTTCTGGCTTAACTGCCAGTTTCAGTTTTCCAGTACAAAGTTAAGGTCCCAGGCTGGAGTGGGGCTCTCCTGGCGGGGGGTCTTAAATTGTTTGGCCCCTCTAAGGAATTGTTTTAGCAGGGGGTGAGAGAAGAAGGGTGGCTCAGTATTACAATGTGCTGAAATGGCAGAGGCATGAATTTTAATTGACAAGAAGGATAGGCCTTTGTGGAGCATTTCTGTTAAATACTGAAGAATATGGGGTAAGCAGGGCACCATTGTTCCCATCCCCGGAGTCTGGCTCCAGGAACAGTATCATTTCCACTTTTCAGCATAGGATTTTCTAGTACTAGGCCTCCTTGCCTCCAGAATGACATCTAGCACCTGCTTACTGAGGCATGTTATTGGAGAGCTCAAGAAATTAGCCAGGCTGCAAGGTTCAGGGTTTGAAGCTGAGGGTGCAGAATCTGGCCCACCTGCTGGGACAGCAGGGAAGGGGTCTGAGGCAGATGCCATGATTCCAGCAGTGTCATACTGCACAAGAGGGGGTACCAGTGCTGGTGTGGCCAGGCTGGTGCAATCAGTACTGTCCTTGGCTTGTCCTGTTTGATCTTTAGCAGAACCTTAAAGAGGAGAGGCAGAGGGGGAAAGGCATAAACCAAGAGGCTTTCCCAGGTAAAGGACAGGGCATCCACTTTCCAAGCTTGACTGTGGGGAGTCCTTGTGCAGAATTTGCCCAATTGGTAGTTCTGAGGTGAGGCAAACAGGTCTACCTCTGGAGTCTCCCATTTGTTCCTCAAGAGGTTGAATATCTTTGGTTCTAGTTTCCATTTGTGTGGGTCCATGAGATTTCTGCTTAAGTCATCTGTCAGTGAATTTAGCTTGCCTGGCAGGAATTGAGCTTGTAGGTGCACTTGGTAGCTCAAGGCTGTGTTCCGCAGAGCCATGGCTAGTCTGCAGAGAGGGTACGATTGGGTTCCCCCCTGCTTGTTTATGTACCACATAACTGTGGTGTTGTCTGTCTTTACCAATAGTTGTCCTTCAAGAATGCGGTCTTTGAAGGCTGTCAGTGAATTCTGTACAGCTAACATTTCTTTTTGACTGATAAGCAGGTGCATCTGTCTCGGGTTCCATTTGCCCTGAATGCACTGCCCTGCCAAGTGAGCCCCCCCCCCATGCATAGTCTAATGCATCTGTTGTTAGGGTTTGGGTGGCAGGGAGTAGAGTGAAAGGGAGCCCTTTGTTGTAGTAGCAGGCCTCTGCCCACCAAAGGAACTCTATCTTTATACAAGGAATGATGGGAATCATTGATTCCAGGTCCTGAGAATGTTGACACCATAGCCTTTTTAGATACCATTGTAGTTTCCTCATATGCAGTTTTGCATATGGAATTATTAGAATGCAAGAGGCCTTGATCCCCAGGGCTTGCAGAATTTTCCTTGCAGATAGCTGGGGTTTTGTGGCCAATAGTTTGAAGTAGGTTGTCAAATAAACTTGTTTCTCTGGAGTGAGGAAAGCCATCTGGGAAGCTGTGTTCAAGCTTGCTCCCAGGAATACAATCTGTTGGCAGGGTACTAGGTGAGATTTCTTTTAGTTTATCGTGTACTCCAGTGAGGTTAGAAGTTTCTTTACGAATGCCAGATGCTGTAATAGCAAGTCCTGGCTTTCAGCCTAAATCAGACAATCATCCAAGTATGGGTATATCTGAATATTTCTCTGCCTGCAAAATGCAATGGCTGGAGCTAGACACTTTGTGAATACCCTGGGCGCAGTAGATAAGCCAAAGGGAAGTGCAGGGAACTGATAGTGCAAGGAGCCTGCCCTGAAGTGTAGGTATTTCCTGCAAGATTCCCTTATTGGAATGTGCAGGTAAGCTTCCTTTAAGTCTAAGGTTGCTAGCCAGGCATCTTTGCCTAGCATAGAAAGAAGCTGTTGAAGTGTTATTATTTTGAATTTTGGGATTACCAGAGAGGTCTTTAGAATACAGAGGTCCAGGATAGGACGCCAGGAGCTGTCTTTTCTGGGTACTAGGAAAAGTCTTGAATAAAAACCTTGTCCTCTTTGTTCTGCTGGGACAGGCTGAATAGCCTTGATACTTAAAAGAGAGAAAACCTGCTGTTGGGCCTCCGCCCACTGATTTGGGGGTAGGTCTGGCCAAGCGTTTGGGGTTGGTAGTGTGTGGAAGGGGAATCTGTATCCTTGGGAAACTATGTTCAAAACCCATTTGTCCTGGGTAATGAGTTCCCAGTTTTTTGCATGCAGGGCGAGCTTTCCTCCTAAGGGAGCAGGCAGTTGAGCAGGGCTTGGAAGGGTTAAGGTTAAGTGATAGTGCCATTTTTCCGTAGGGGGGGTGGGCTTACTACTCCCTGCTTTGGAAGTGGGAGCCACCCACTGCTTAGGCCTGTGCACAGCCTGAGACTGTAACCTAGGTGGTCTGCTGTTCCCGGGTTTGGACTGAGAAGGCCTGGAAGAGACTGGAAAGGACCAATTCTTTAAAGCCCAATGCCTACTAAATCTGGGAGGCTGTACTTGTAGGAAATCTTTAACAGTTTGCATAGATTTAGCTGTTTCCTCCATCTTGTTGAGGACGACTTCTGCTTTGTTGCCAAAAATGTGGTCTTGGTTTAAGGGAGCATCCAGTAATTTAGCTTTAACATGATCTGGCAAGTTTTGCTCCTTAAGCCAAGCATGCCTTCTAAGTACAGACCCAGTGACAGCAGCCCTGCAAGATGTTTCTAAAGCGTCAAAACCACATTGCAAAGTATGTTTACCAACTTGTTCTGCAGAATGCATTAAATCTTGTAATTCTTTGTGTTCAGCACAGTCAGAAATCAACATCATTTTCTGTTTAAGTAGTCCCATAATATGCTGCTGATACTTTAACATATGAAACTGGCAATTTAAAGCCCTAATGGCCAAAGTAGCAGAACTGTATACCTTCTTACCCCTCTGTCTAAGGCTCTAGAATCTCTATCAGAAGGGGTAGGATTTTTGACAGCAGTAGCCTTAATGCTTTTTGGTCCTTGGGAAATGGTCTCTGGATCCGCAGTAGGATTCTTGAAGAGGAACTTGTGAGAGTCAGGTACTCTGTAATACCTGTCAGGGAGCTGGAGGTAAAGTGTCTGGGGAAAGGCTAGATCCCAAGAAAGCATCATCTACAATGTCCAGAACAGGAGGGATAGCTAAAGGCCTGTGTTGAGGAAGGAGTAAGAATTCCCTAAGCCTCTTTTTGGAGTCAGAGTAATCCTGGCTTTCAAAGCGGAAATGCTCCCTAAGAGTACGCAAGGTTTCACCAAAAGAAAAATCTTATGGAGGGGAAGCAGAGGGAATGGAATCCTCTGCATCAGAATCCTCAAAGGTAAATAAGGGCAAATCCTGGTAATTAGAAGGAACAGAAATATCAGATTCCTAATCAGAAGAATCAGAAGGAAAATCAATTCTAGGTCACTAAGAGGGGGAAGGCTGGCTTCCCCTAATTAAGGTAATAATGTCTTCAGCCATTCTAAGCATTTGTTTTTAGGCATATGGGCCTGAGCCTGCAGTTTGGACGTCAGTTTTCTAGGTGTGGTGTGAGTTTTAAGCATGAATAAAGACAATGGCATTGGTTTAAAATGCAAGTCTGTAGGCCCGAACACACCCTCAGTAGCCGGTGCCTGCACAGTGGTTCCGGACCCATCCAAGGTAGAGACATCCGCAAGTTCCATAGTCGAAGAAGCATCTCACGGTAAACCGGACTCCAAATGGGTCTCAGTAGAGGCCTGCGAATCTGAAGTAGCAGGTATCAGGGGCTGCGGAAGCGCCTTAGTACCGGCGGACTGGCGACTAGCTTAACGAAAGTGTCGTCGGCAGTTTTGGACCTATGCGGTCTGTCTCTGTCTTTATCCTTACGTTTTTTCAGAAGATCGGTAGTCGGATGGCTTAACGAAGCCATTTCGGAGTACTGAGATTGAGTATGAAAATAATCTGCTGCAAAGATAGCCCGATGACAAATAGTTCGGGGGTTGAACAAGGCACAAAACTGACAGTGAGGGACGTCATGGTCTGGGCCTAAACAGGGGATGTAGTACAAATGAAAATCTCTATGAAGTATTTGCTTTCCACAGGTAAGACAATTGTTAACTTTTACTGACATCAGTTGGAGCAAGAAAAAGGATCCCCAATGGGGTACTTATCTTTTTTTTGAAGACTTTGGATCTGAAACTCGAAAATGAAAATTTCAGGACTTGGCTGACCGGCACTTGCGAACTGCTTCTGCTTTGGGTACCGCACGGCAAGAACGACTGATGTAATGGCATCGGCTGCATGTTTTATACCCCTGATGACCTGACGTCATGGAAGAAGAGACAGCATCCAATGCAGGAATCCGAAGACTCTGGTAATTTAGGCCAGCTGAGGGCTACCTGCAGGCAGAGAACCCAAATGTGATGACTGCAACAGTGAAACACGAAGAACATCAGACTTCCAAGCAACTGAAAACACCTGTGTGGTACCAAAGAAAGATATTTCTGAAAATGGTGGAGTCAAAGGATGTACAGGATCTGGATTGTACATCCAACTTGTAGAGTGACACAAAATTATACACAGTAGACCAAGTAGCTGCAGCACAAGTCTCATCGATAGGAACCCTACCCATAAGGGTAGTGGAAGTAGCTATTGTCTTGGTAAAATGAGCCTTTGGTTTGCCATGTAAATTCAGCCTCAACTCTTCATACACAAACATTATACATTCGGAAAGCCACCTGGATAGTGTTTCTTTAGATACTCCCTTGGCAACATTTAACTTTAGAGAGAATGATGAAAAGCTGATCAGACTTTCTGATACCCTTTGTACTGTGTAAATAAAATGTGAGTTGAAGATGAACATCTAGCAAGTGTAGAATATAGTCTCCTTTGTTAGAAAACATTGGGAAAAGTACTGGTAGATTGATATGTTCTTTGAGATGAAAAAACAGATACGGGAGCTTACATGATAAAAATTGTAACTTCAAAATCCTCCTTGCAGACATGACAGCCACCAGAAAGACAGGTTTTCACGAACAATATTTAAAATCAACTGCAGAGGCAGGCTCAATTTTGTTAAAGCCTGAAGTATGGTAGTAATATACCAAGGGGGAACCAGATCCCTGACTGGTGGTCTTAACAGTAAGGTTCCCTTCACAAAAGTTTTTGAAATCTTTACAGAAGCAATAGAAGTGCAATTTGGCCCTATGTGAAAATTGGAAATGGTTGCTAATTATACCCTGATAGCTGAGATGCTGGATCCTTTCTGAATCTGCCAAGAAACCCAGAATGGACGAAAAAGGGTCTGAAGGGACTGAGAAAGTGTCTAGTCCAATGAAGGAAGCCAATATGGCAAATGTTTTCCATTTACTGGGAAAAACTTTTCTGGTATTTGTTTTTGTGAAGAAGATAAAATAAGCATCGCTGGTCACTGTTAAAATTGGAGAAACCATGCAGTTAATTTCAGGGTTTTCAGGTTCCAGTAAGGCTGACTGGATGGGTGATTGAGAAGATTTGGATCCAACACCCAAGGCAGCTGTACTAGATGAGGCCAGAGGAAAAGAAAACAAACTTGATGGGGTCAAAAGAGGGCAATGAGGATAACTGACCTGGCACCTTCTGGTTTTCTGAAGAAATTTTGTTATGACAGGAAGGGGAGGAAAGACATAAAAGGGACCCAGGGGCCAATTGTGGGCTAGAGTATCCCTTGGTGCTTGAACCACTGAAGGGATCAGGGCAAAGTAACTGTTGCACTTGTTTAGATAAGAAACAAAAAGAATGCAGCAAGGTTGGCCTCAGGGACTGAAAATCTGTGTCGCCACTATCTGATTGGGAGACCACTCGTGGGGCAAAATAACAGACCTGCTCAACTTGTCCACCAGATCACTGAAGTTCCCAGTATGTGCACTGCAATGAGAAAGCAACAGGAAAACATTGTCCCTTGACACACTGTCATGGCTTACCGGCAAAATGGATACAATCGGGTTCCTTCCTACTTACTGATATACCAGACTACAACCATGTTGACCATTTGTATGGAGATCATGTCCTTGAGGAAGGCATCCTAAAAGGCCTGCAATACTAGGAGGGCTGCCTCATCTCTAAGACACGGATGTGAAGACTGGCCTCTATTGCTCACCAAGAAGCTTGAATTGTCTTCCTTTCAAAATGGTCCTCACCCTAGAAGGAAACATCCATGGTTACTGTGGCTATCAGGGATGGCAGGGAGACTAGTCAACCTTTTTACACCATGGATGAGGTCAACCACCAACTGATGTGTGTCTTCCATAACGGTGCGAGGTGCATGCAGGGAAGGGGGTGAGACATCAAAGACCATTGAACAAAACAGTCCACTCCAAGACTTTCATGTAGTAATTTGCTTGCTGAACCAGAGTGATCGAAGCAGCCATCAAATTCAAAAGTATGAGAATAAGTCTTGCTAGGGGACAAGGATGGTGAAGGACCTCTAAATATACCTGCAGAAGTTTGCTTATCTGAGAACATGTATCCAGGTGGCATCTAATAAAACTACTTGCTGTGTCAGTGTTAGATGATTATTTGCAAAATTGATTGCAATTCTCAACTGCAGGGCTGGGTGGAGCAAGAAGTCCTTGCACTGGGCTAGTAGATCCTTGGTTGATGCTATATGGGGCCAATCATCTAAATATGGAAACACCTGCACTCTGAGATACCCTGCTACCACTGATATATATTTGGTGAACACCTGGGGGACTGTTGTGAGAACAAAATGCAGTACCCTCAACTGAAAATTATTGATTTCCAGTCAGAAATGGAGAAGTCTTCTGGATTGCTTCACTATCTTGATATGACAGTATGCATCCTAGAGACCTAGGAAGCACATCCAGTTGTCCTTATTCAGCAGAGGTAGAATGGAATGTACTGTGCCAATCCAGAGTTTTGACTGTTTAACAGATTGATTGAGGTGGCTTAGGCCCAGCTTTCTTACTTCTGCTGCTGCAGATTCCATCTGAATGGGTGGTATGTTGGAAATTTGTTTCAATATCTGTAGAGGGGAAAACAAAGCGAATAATGTAACCTCTGGTAATTAACCTCAGCAGTCATGAATGTTTAGTGATGGCCTGCCAAGCTAGAGGATGTAGGGACAAGAGACCCCCAACTTGGGAGGGTTGGTAGGATTTCTCTATGAAGGAACCGCAAAACCACTGATTCTGCAAGTCTGCCTCTTAGGTTTTGTCTGCTAAAATTACTGCCCCCTATGGCTCGGGTGAGGGGGGGGCGGTACATCTATAGGAATGTCTTGCCTAAATCCTAGTGATTTTCAAAAAAAAAGAAGTTATGTCTTTCCATAAAGTTCCATCTGTATTGCTGATCTTCACTAACCCTTGACTGTGGGCTCGGTTCTGAGACTCAGAACTGGCTTGGATGTTACTCCAGCATGCAACTTCCAAAAACGCTCAAGCTAAGCTCTACCCACAATGCTCCTCATCAAATTACCTCAGATAGAGTTTGCAAACTACAGTGACAGGCAAATAATACATGAGACCATATCTGTGTCCCTATTATGAAGTCAATCTTTGGGAATATTCGATCCACCAAGAGTTCTAAAGGCCGGAGGAAGGAGGGAGGGAATGTCAAGGATTAGTGAAGATCGACAACACAGATGGAACGCTACGGTAAGACAACTTCTTAATATGATGTTGCCAATCTTCACATAATCCTTGACTGTGGGACAGAGTCCCTTGCTACCTGAACTTTTTGAAGGTCTCATGGAAGAATACTCCTGAGCACCATCGAGTCGAATGATGCACGTCCCCTCTAGACCTAGTCCAGTTTGTAATGCATGATAAAAGAATGAGGAGATGCCCATGTTGTTGCTGCACAAATATCAGCTAAAAAACTCTGGCATGAAAAACTGCAGCTGCTGCTATAGCTCTCATTGAATGCGCTTTCACAGGACCTGGTAGGTGGAGCCCCTTTTTGTTGTAAACAAAGGTGATACAGTCCTTAAGGCATTTTTCCAGGGTAGGCACTGGACTGACTGAAGAAAATGCAATAAATAGTTGGTCGGATTTTCTAATATCCTTTGTTCTGTGACTGTAGAAATGTAACTGCCTGTGTATGTCTAGTAAATGTAGACAGCATTCCTCTTTATTGGAAAAATTGTGAAAAAAGACTGGGAGATGTAAGGTCTGATTCATATCTGACTCGGAAACAACCTTTAGCAGAAGGAGGGATTTGTTCAGAGGAAGACCCTGTCCTTATGAAATATCAAATCTGGGGGTTTTTGCAGGACAAGGCTTTTATTTTTGATATTCTCCTGACAGAAGTAATAGCTATTAAAAATAAGGTTTTCCAGGACAAGAACTTTAAGTCACAAGTTGCTGAAGGTTCGAAAGGGGGAGAAATAAGAGACTCAAGTACCAAATTCAGATCCTATGGGCCGGAGGGTTTTTTATATGGAGGTCTGAGCATTAAGGTTCTTTTCAAACAGGCTTTACAGAGTTTATGTGACATAAGTGATGAACCGTTGAAACCAATAAGGAAGTTAGATATCACAGCAAATGCACCCGAATCATGGAGGCTGCTGAGTCAGACTCAGAGTGACTAAGAAGTCTAAAACTTTTTCAACAGGTGCAGAACATGGGTCAAGATTACAGTCTAGTCACCACTTAGTATACTTTAGCCACTTGTTATGGTACAATTTTCTAGTTGAAGGTTTGAGGTAGGCTAGAATGATGCATTGGACCAGGGAGATGAGGGAGGGATGCCTGGCGATCATGGTAACTAGAGTGAGCTTGACATGATGTAGATTTAGATGAACCAGTCCTTCTGGGAGGATAATAGTCTGGAATTGGGTCCAGTATCTAGGGTTTCTGAAGTAGATGAGGCCACAGGAAGGGAAACCAGAGCTGTTGAGGCCAGAATGGGACAATGAGAATTATTCTGTTCTTCGACCTGCTGGCTTTCTTTAGAAACTGACATATCAGTGGAATCGGAGGAAAGGCATACAATACACTCGGGGGACAATCGTGATGGATAGCATCGCTGGGTGACTCCCCGAGGGGGGGTGGCATTAGGGTAAAGTAACTGCTGCACTTGTTCAGAGGAGAGGGAATGTGAAGAGGTCGCAGCAAGGCTGGCCCCAGTGACAGAATATCTTGTCCATCACCACAGTCATGAGGGAAGAGGATGGTTCTGCTCAATTTGTTCACAATCACGTCGGAGTTCCCCGGAATGTCTGTTACTATCTGAAAGCAGTCAGAAGAAATCAACCATTGCCAAACTCTGAGCGCTTCTCAACAAAGAGGCTAAGATCTGGTTTCCCCTTGCGTACTGATGTACCAGACTACCGACATATTATCTGTTTTTATGGCAATTGTTCCCCAAGGGATGGGTATCTTGAAATGCCTGCAAAGCTAACAGCATTGCCTTAATCTCTAGAACATTGATATGCAAGTTGGTCTCCAGCTGGGACCAAGTGCCTTGGACTGTCTTTCCCAGACAATGTCCCCCCACCCTATTTGGGATGCATCCATGGTCACCTATGGCTTGGGGTTGAGGAGGGACAAAGGGACGACCTGATAACATTTCACTGGAGTAAAGTCAGCAACTTGGGTTTTCCTTACAACGATTGTTGATCAAAATCAGACGGGCCACTGACTGATTCAATAAGGACCATTGGGAGGCCAGAAACAATTGAAGAATTTGCATGTGAAATCTGTCCAGGGGAACTAGCATGACAGAGGCTGCCATTGACCCTAGAGCCTGTAGAATGAAGTCTTTCTGCTACTTTCTTGCTTCGAATGATCTGGCTCACTTATTATCTGATCCTCTGGAGTCTTTCTATGGGAAGTGATGCAAAGCCGGTGACTGTGTTGAGTATAGCTCCACTGAACTCCAGGTGTTGTGATGGTTCTAGATGGGATTTTTTGTAGCTTATGGTGATTAGTTTACAGTGATTCCTAAGCTGGAACAAAAGAGAAGAGTGTAATCTCATGCCTTTAGAAGTTGACACTTGGTGGGAGCAGTAAGGAGCCAATCATCTAGATATGGAAACACTCGGAATCCTAGCAGTCTAAGATGGGCTGTTACCACTGCCATACATTTGGTGAACACCCTGGGGGCTGTGGTGAGACCAAAGGGCAGTGCCTTGAACTAATAGTGACTGGTTCCCAGCCAGAAGCACAATAATCCTCTGGACCACTTGCCCATTTTTATATGGTAATAAGCATCCTGAAAATCTATTGAGCACATCCATTCATTTTTTTCCAAAAAACAGAAGAATAGACTGAACTGAGACCATCCAGAATTTGGTTTGTTTAACTGATTTGTTCAACTGACTGAGGTCCAAAATCAGTCTCCAGTCCCCTGTTTTCTTTGGCACTAAAAAGAATCTTGAGTAAATTCCAGATCCTTTCTTGTCTGGTAGGACTGCCTGGATGACTGTTTTGTTGAACATTTTTTTGATTTTTTTGAATTTCTAAGACTGCTGCCTCCCTGTGACTGAGTGGAATGTCCGGGATTCTTCTTGGAGTTTTTGGTTCTTCTGAAATGGGGATGTTGTAACCCCTGGTAATGATCCTCTGCATGCATTTGTCCATCGTTATTTCTAGCCAGGCAGACTGGTGCAGGGATAATCGTCCCCTGACAGCCTCCAGAGGAAGGCAATTGGACCTCCTTTCAGGACCACTGATAGGAGTTACCAGAGAAAGAGTCTCTGGAACCCTGAATCTGTGGGCCATTATTACTCCTCCCTCTTCCCCGGGGGAAGTCAGTGCCATAAGAGTCCTGGAAAGGTCCTTGGGTCTTTTTGAACCATAGCCTACCACTTCTCTGGTTCCTGTAATAAAGCCACTGAGGAATGGAAAAGCATACGCCCACAGCAGAAAGGGTCTTCCCATCTTTCTCACATCGGCCTTGAGTCTCAAACTTTGAGGCCAAACAGGGATGATCGATCAAATGGAACACTGATGAAAGAAGACTTAAATGGCTCCACAAAATCGCATAAGCGCATTCAGGCATGTCTCCTGATGGTTACACCTGAACCCATTGCTCTTGTCATCCCTTCAGCAGCATGAGCAGTTAGCGTTATAGACCAATTGGAGATTGACTCAAGGGTGGTGAGCTGAGAAGCAACTTTGTCTCGCACTCCTTCAGCTACTGCTCCTGAAAGAGTATCTGAAATCTGTTTAATCAGATCTCTTTGAAGTCTGGTAAAATGAGCCATATAGTTCAAGGACCTGAGAGTGAATGTCGATGAAGCATATACGGGCATCCCAAATCTATCCATCTTCCTAGACTCTTTGTTAGGAGGATGGATATAGGACTTTCATCAGGAAGCTCTTTTTTAGTGACTGCTGCAACCACCATGGTATCTACAGGAATACCTGTGCCCCAGTGTTGCTCATCTTTAGGGGCTGGGAGAATGTGATCAGGCCTCTTGGGGACTGCCTCAATAGAGTCAGGTATCTTCCAAGCCTACTGAGCAATTATCTTAAGATCATCAGCGGGTGGAGAAATTGAAGAGGTAGAGTTCTGAGCACGAAAAGCCTCTAGGTATACCAATTCCTCTGAGGAAGGTTGAATGGTAGTGCAGTCACCCCCCGGTTTAAGGGTTTCCATGATGACTCGAAGGAAACATCTTCAGGGGTTGACTTAAGGGAACCTTCCCCTTCATCGAAAACAGTATTTTCTGTGAAGGACTCTTTAGGGGAGTCCAAGTGCTTCCTCTTGCACTTTTTCTTCGGAGGTACCTCTTCGGTGGGATGCTCTGTTGAGATTTCTGAAGCTGACATAACTTGAGAGGTTTGGTCCTGAGACTTTTGTGTCCTCTGTCCCAGGGTAGAGACTGGCAGAAACTCTGGTTGAGAGGATGGACATGATGTTTGGTCCGACAAGGAAGGCATAGAATGTTTGCCTGCAATGCACAAGGCCCTCTCCATAGCCTGGAAGGCTGGTCCCCCCGTAGAGGGATGGGAGCCCCAAAACCGAAATAGTCTCCTTCGGAACTGTGGTCCCATCCCGTACAGAGGAAGCCACCCCAAATGTAGAAGCTGGGGCTGAGCTTACGTATGTCGATGCACTGAGGGGCAAGGAAGGGTCCAAAAGTATTGAAGTCGAACCCTGCGCCCTGGAATCGACAATGAAGCCCCAATCCCAGGAGGTCTCCGGTTCTGAGGAACTGGTAGAACTCAGGGTAACTATTGGTATCAGAGAATAAGCTCTGGCTGGCACTGAAACAGTAGAAACCAGAAAGGTCAGCACCAGGGGCTCCAAAATGTAAGCTGGAGTTGGAGGAATATGAATGGGGGTAGAAGAAGGCAAGGTTCCAGAGCTAACAAAGCTAGAAACAGTGGACAGAGGTAATCCCCTTGCCATCAGGAGCTGGTCTACCAGTCTCATAATATGGGACTCTGATAAACTCTTGGTGGACCGAATAGAGGAGGCCAATAGAGATCCTTGTGGCCATCTCTCCAAAAAAGAACTAGGAGGACAGGCCGTCTCTCCAAAAAAGAACTAGGAGGACAGTCTGCAAATGGATCTATCGAGGGGGGAGTAGGTTGTACAGGGTAAAACTATTACCTTAAGGTCCTTTGGTACCAAGTGACTGGTTGGTACCGAAGGGAGAGTTGTCTGCACTGATACTGGTACTGAAGAGGTCGGTGCCAATATCACCGAGGGATGAGAATCTTGGCCCAGTTGTGTTGAGGAGGATGTAGCCACTGTGGGAGATTTGGCCATTTCAGAAGGCGGTTCCAAGGGTGTTGTCGGAACCAAGTGACTCCACATTTTAGGTTTAGAAGAAGAAGATGATGATGATGATGAAGAGGAGAAACTGGCTTCTGTCTTCAGAGAAGACATAGCCTCTTCAAATTCAGATTTAAGAAGGCCTTTCAATATCAACTTGTTTTTGCAATCTATCAGGGTTCTGGTACTGAACCCATGACAGACTGCACAGTCTTCCGAGACAATACACACAAAGAATGTGTCCATCTCAGTTAGGCATCGTTCTGCCACACTTTTGGCACCTCTTGAAGCCAGAGGTACCTTTAGAGGGTTTGCCGGCCATAATGTAAAAACTAAGGCCACCTTATACAAAGATAAACACACACACATGGACTTAAGTATAAGGAAAGAGGAAAGTTTTTTTTTTCTTTTAATATATTAGAGAAAAGAAAAGGAGGAGAAGGGACTACCAACGATGGTATAAGAGGTTACCTAAAGGTAAAAGGGGAGAAAGTGCCAACAATGGTACTTGAGACTACCTAACGGTAAGGAAGAGATAAAAACACACTCACGCACACACTAAAAGAGATATCTAGAGGAGTGGGGTAGTACAGATAGAAATAAAAGATGAAACTTAGACATAGGATAAGGAAGAAAAACTGACTTACAGTTAGAAGAAATGCTAATGCTTGAGAGATTAGATAAAATATATCTGGCATTAAGAAGCAGCAAACGAGATCTGAGGTAATCTGATGAGGAGCTTTGTGGGTAGAGCTTAGCTCGAGAGTTTTTGGAAGGCACGAGCTGGAATAACAGCTGAGTCAGTTCTGAGGCTCAGAACTGAGCCCACAGTCAAAGATTATGTGAAGATTACATCAGATTTAAAGTTATGTGCTTACCATAACTATGCTTCTATGTTGTCCATTTTCATTTTTCCTCGATGATTGGATCTTGGCTCCGACTGATTGACTCAGCCACATTTCCAAGACTCTCGGATCCAACTCTCGATCTCCTCCCTCTTCCCATAATGTACCAGCCAATCTGCTACACCTAAGATCGAATTTGCTGCCTTATAAGCCCTAGGAGTAATTAATCCTAAGCATAGTCAAAGTAAGAATAGTAGTCACAGAACTTGGGTTCAAACCTGGAACAGACGTTCCACAATAACCACAAGGTTGCTCCAGGAGATGACAGAAAGTGGGAAGGAGGAAGAATGAAAATGGACAACACAGACGCATAGTTATGGTGAGTATATAACTTTAATATCCAATGTTTCCCTTTTCATTCATTCCTCAACACTTGGGATGGAGTGAATCTTGGGTGGCCCTTTTAGAAGGATATTTTGGAGTACTGCAGGGCCAAAATGCTCCTGAAAGTCAATTCCAATTTGTAATTAGCAATAAAGATATGAGCGTTAGACTAAGTAGCTAATGCACAAATGTCATCAATTATTAGTTCTAGACCAAAAGGTGGAAAAGGACCTGGTGAAATGTGCTTTAAGAGGCTGGGGTAGGGATAAACCTTGCTGACTGTAAACGGAGGAAATGCAATCAGTAAGGTATTTGGCCTGGGTAATTTTAGAAACTGCTGAGCACAATTTGTTTGATGAGAAGACGACAAACAATTGTTCTGACTTCCTTAAATATTTTGTTCTGTGGAGATAAAAAAGTAGTTGCCTATGTACATCCAAAAGATGAAGCATGTGTTCTCCTTTGTTACCGAAGTTGGAAAAGAAAACAGGCAAATTAATGGCTCGATTAATATCTGTTTAGGAGGCTACTTTAGGCAAAAAAATATGGATTGGCCCATAAGGTAACCTTGTCTTTGTGAAAAATAAGGGAGTCTGGAGTTCATAAACTTGCCTTGCAGACATAATAGCTACCAATCATAAAAAATTGAAATTAGATGTAGCTGATGGTTCAAAGGTTTTCTGAATTATCCCTTGTAGCATGACTATCAAATTCAATGTGTGTGTAGGGGGGGGGGGTTCCTTCACTGGGGACCTAAGCAAGAAAGTACCTTTTAGAAAATCCTTGCACAATTTTGAAGAAGCTAATAAGGAAGCATTTCTCCTGACTGAGAATTAGATATGGCAGCCAAGGGTCTATATCACTTTACTGAAATAACTATCCCCCAAACTCCTCTTCGTCAAACCCAATTAAATGAATCTTAATTAAATACTTTCCCAGGGTAAACAATCAGTTGGCCATCCCAGCAACCCAGCACTATTTAAAACCCACCCTGGTGGGGGGCTGCACCACCCACATACCCCCAACTAAATATACCAACTTCAAGACTGCATTACAGTGGGAAAAAGGGCAACTCCTCGAAGATGGCCCACTGTTTTTTTCCCCTGGGAAAAACTTCATTGAAACGAATGTTCGACACAATAAGGTTTCACTTAATAGAGTTCGACAAACAGGTGTTCAGTAAGTAGTGCGTTCGATAAAGTGATAGGGACCCGGCTGCCAACTGCACTTTGTTAGCAGAAAAACTAGCTCCTTCTTGAAAAACAGGACCACAGAGACAGGAGAAGTGTCCAATTCCCTGTGTAAAGCCCAAATAGAAAATTCAGCAAAAAAAGAACACTGTCAGGGTAAGGTATCACCTCCCAAAAAAAGCACAAATCCAAAATCAGAAGAGGTTGATACTCCACAACAAACGAAGCAAACCAGATGAATGAAAAGACAAGTCCTTTATTCGAATAAGTAAGCGCTTTCACATTGCTCAGAATGCTTCATCAGACTTCAACAAACCATAAAAATTTGAATCAACTTATATATAAGTAAAACACCAATGAAAATCACATTAGCAAGTCACATGCAAGTTACAAAAATACATCATTTCCTTTCCATAAAAATTACATAAAATAAAATATATAAATATATATATCCTAAAAATCTCATGCTAATAAATGAATAGTAGAAGTAAAATGTTAAAACATACTAAAACATATACTAGATAATGAAACATATTACTACTGTTTAATGTTTCAAAGGTTTATCTAAAAAAATGGACTCAATGAAAATTTATCATTGAGACCATGACCTTTATTCGCAGATAGCTTAATTATCCACTTTGCCTCAGCTTTTTCTGTCTTATTGCCAATATTACCAAGTCTTTCTGTCTCTGTTAACTGTCCTATTACTAAAAATCTAAAGGCATGTGTGGTGTCATTTTGTAGTACATGCTTGGCTAGGGCATTCCCTTCATTCTCTCTATGTATAGCATACAAATGCTCTCGTATCCTTTCTCTTAAAGTTCTATTAGTCTTTCCTATATAGAAACAATAACATTTTATGCAGGATGCTAAATAAATCACATTTCTTGACTTGCAATCAGCGTATTCATTGAACTCATATTTAACACCAGTGTCCGGATGTATAAAAACATTAGATTTCATTATATATATACACTGGTTGCAAGAGCGACATGCAAATGTACCCTTTCTCTCAGAGGAGATCTTATTTTTAGGCACTCTCTCATAACAAAGCATACTTTTCAAAGATTTAGTATTCTTATAGCTAAAAGATGGTTTCTCACCCACTAAGTCTTTTATACCATCATCTAACTGTAGAATATTCCAATGTCTCTTAATAATGTTGACAATAGAAGTATTATTATTAGTACAGGGTATCACTAGTCTCCTCTTATCATTATTCCTCACTATAGGTCTCTCATCTATACTGCCTTGTTTTTTAATAAAAGGACGTCCTAGATGTGTACATTCGAAAGTATCCAATGAACGCATATCTCTATTGCAATAGCCTCTATCTCTAAAATCACTTTCTATAGTTTTTAATGCATTAGAAAAAAACAAATCATCATTAGTTATGTTAGAAAAACGTTTCACCTGATTATTTACAATGTTTTTATGTATATGGGGGGGGATGCATGCTACTTCTGTGAAGAATAGCATTCTTCCTACATGCCTTCCTAAATACCAAATAGAAAATGTTTTCAATTTAATTTTGTAAATCTTCCTTGTAGGAAGATAGACGTATCTGTTGGCCTGGGGAGGAATGCCTGGGCTGTCTAGCTGTCAGTGGAATTGGAGAAACTATGCGTTCAACTTGATGTCTGGAATGTCCAGATGATCCCATCCTGGAGGGGAGAGAGAGCAGGTCTGGACTGGGGTCTAGTATCCATGGTGGATAATGAAGGTGGGATCCAAGGAAGGTGAACCATACCTGACAAGGCCAAAAAAGGGCAAATGAGGATAACTGTGCTCTTCAATGAGAGTGCCTTCTGTAATACTTTGGGAATTAGAGGTATCGGGGATGGAGACTGGAGGGCCAAACATGGATTACAGCATCTTTCAGTAATTCCCCCAAGGGGGGATTAGGGCAAAGAATATGCTGCACTTATTGTGTGGAGATGCAAAGAGGTTGCAGCAAGGTTGCCTCCAACAACATAAAATCCTCTCCACTACTGACTGATTGAAAGACCACTTGTGAAGTATCAAAATGGACCTACTGAGTTTGTCTGCTAGAATGTTGGACTTCCTCTGTATGTGCTCTGTCATAAGAAAATGGTTGGAGGAGATCGCCCACTGTCATACTCTTGTTGCCTCTCAGCAAAAGGGGTAAGATCAAGTTGCCCCATGTTTGTTGATGTACAAAACCACAGACATGTTTCAGTTTGTATCACAATCATCCCAAGAGGAAGAACATCTTGGAAGGCATGCAATGCTAGGAGGACCGCTCTCATCTCTAGGACATACATACGATAATGTCTCTTGTGGGGACCACATGCCTTGGACTGTCCATCCCAAGAACCTCCCCCACCTCATATGGGAGGCATCAGTGGTTACCATGGCTACTGGAAGTGGAAGTACAAGAGGGTGGCCTTGGAAAACTTTGACTGCATCCACCAACGTAGATGGTCTTTGCATACTCTAGTGAGTTTGATTGGAAAGGCAAGGGATGACAAAGAAATGACCACTGAACAGCTAGGGTACACAGAAGAATGCTCATATAAAACTGGGCCATAGGAACTAAGGTTATGGCAGCTGCCACTGACACTAGGGCCTGAAGACTGCGTTTGACTGGGGGAGAAGGGTTTACAAAAATTTGCTTCACCTGGCACCTGATTATTCTTACATGATGAGGTGGAAGATCGGCTATCTGACTATGTGTTTAAATGAGCACCTATGAACTCCAGGCTCTGAACAGGTTAAAGATGATATTTGCAGATACTGATTGAGATGCCTTGTGATTGACATAACTGGAGCAAGTAGTCCCTGGATTTCTCTAGGAGATGCTTGGTTAGGGTGATGAGGAGCCAGTCACCTATGTATGGAGACACTCAGAATTCTAACAGTTTGAAGTGAGCTCCTACCACTGCCATATATTTGGTAAAAACCTAGGGGCTGTAGTGAGAACAAAAGGCAGTGCTTTGAACTGATAGTGACTGACCCCTAGCTGAAAGCACAGAAATCTTTGGGACTGTCTGTTCAACTTGATGTGATAGTATGCATCCTGAAGATCAATACAGCACATTCAATCGTCCTTGTATAGAAAGAGCAGAATGGACTGAACCATGACCATTCGTAACTTTTGACTTCTTCACAAATTGATTTAGTTTGCTTAGATCCAGAACTGGTCTTAGCTCCCTGGTTTTTTTTTGGCACTTAAAAAAATCTTGAGTAAGTTCTGAATGCTTTCTGGTCTGGTGGGATCTTCTAGGGAACTCTTGTCTAGCAGCTTTCAAATTTCTTGAGCTGCTGCCTCCCTCTGACTGGGTGGGACATTGAGAGCCTTTTTCTTTTTGTTGGAGGAATCTGGAAAATGATATATAATAACCTCTGGATATGATTTTTAACACCCAAGAATCTTTTGCTATTGATGCCCAGGCATCTGGATGCAGAGACAACTGCCCCCCCCCCCAACTGCCTCCAGAGGTGAGCAGTTGGGCAACCCCTGTTTTTTGGGCCTCCTTGCCTCAAAGACACCATCTTCCATTTGAACTCCCCCCTCTGCCCCGAGGGAGTTATCCCCACATGAATCGTAGAAAGGACACTGAGACTTACAGAACCACATTTTCTTGATTCCTGTTTGATTCCTGGAAAAAGATTGTTGAAGGGTAGAAAAGTGCATCCCTACAGCAGACAGGGTCTTTCCTTCTTATTCACTCTGGTAAAGCATTTCCTTTACAGTAGGGCCAAACAAAGATATTCCATCAAAAGGAGCACTGATGAAAGAAGACATGAAGTGCTCCACAAAGTCACATAGGTACATCCAGGTATGTCTCCTAACAGTTATACCTGAACCAGACATCCATGAGGTACCCTCCACAACTTGGGAAATTAGCCTTATGGACATATTAGAGATGGATAAGAGAGTGGTCAGTTGTGAAGAAGACTTCTTATAGTCCTCTTGGACATGGACTCAGAGAGGGATTTGGAAAGTTCTTTAGTCAAATCCCACTGTAATCTTGGCAAATTTGCCAAGTAATTCAGAGACTGTAAGGCAAAGGTTGCTGAAGTAAAAAACACACTTTCCAAATTTAACACCTTGGACTCGTTTTTCTTCAGTATAAAGCCAGTTTGATCTTCATCAATCAGTAAAGGTAGAAACTGTTTAATTCTATTAGTATGGATTTCCATACAAATCTTATAATCAACATTTAATAGGGATGTTGGTCTATAAGATGATCATTTTTTCCATCTTTATCGGACTTTAAAATTGGAGAAATTGATGTATATTTCCATGATGGGGGAATAAATTTTGCTTCTTTAGCCAATGTAAAGACTCTTAACAATATTGACAAAGCTTCCTTAGGTGATGATTTAAACATCTATAAAATAATACGATCAATTCCAGGTGCTTTGCTTAATTTTAATTTATTAATTTGAGATTACAGTTCTGACATTAATAATGGCTTATCTATTAGTTTTATCTGATCTTCTAGTAACTTATTGTTGATACGTTTCATAAAAAAAGATTTTATTATACTCTGTGGTTCAATTACTGGATTATATAAATCAATTGAATTAAATGTATTTTAAAGGCCTCTAAAATGCCTTCCAAGTCTGAAACCTTTATCCTAGTTGCAAGAATATAAACTTTTTATCTGATTATATTCTTCTTTGTCCTATTTGCTATTCTACATTGATTTTTAGGATTCATAGAATAAGAACTCATTTTAATCGTCTCTAAATTAATCATAGTTTTACGATGTAATGTCTCTAAATATTTTTAATTGTCTCATCAAGATCTTTTGCTAAATTTTTATTACCTTTTTGGATATCTAAATTTAGTTTATCAACTTTTGTTCATAGATCTAATAATTCTTTATTCCATTTTTTTTTCTTATTATTATGCCAGGATAAAACTTTACCATATAGATATGATTTTAAAGAATCCCACACATATATCTCAGCTACATTCTCAGTTAAGTCTACATTTATAAAGGACTGAATTTCTTTGTTATAAAATTCCTTAAAATCTTTCAGGTTAGTTATGTATGATGGAATTCTACTAACAGAAGCACTTTGTTTTGCATTCAGTTTCAATTCAAATGTAATTGCATTACGATCATCATGTAATAACTTTAATTTTCCAGTTATATCACTTGAAATATACACTTTATCTATTCGAGAGTGGGTACCATGTTAATGTGAACAATGTACAAAAATAATGAATTTGCCTCTGCAGATTCATTTATGTCCTTAATTTTAAATATATATATATATATATATATATATATATATATATATATATATATATATATATATATATATATATATATATATAAAATCTATTAATTCTTTAGATGACATTGGTTTCCTACACTTATTTTTTGTGTTAGTATCACAATCATTCAATATACAATTAAAGTCACCAACTAAAATTATACTCCCTTTAGAATGCTTATAAACTGTTGTTTGACCACTTCAGCTCTTAACCCAGGAATCCAATAAAGATTCATCAAAGTGTATACTTTCCCATTTATTTCCAAAGATACCAGACCTGTCATTGTATAAATTTATGATTTTAGGTATTAATAGAGTTTTTCCATAGAACTGCAACATCTCTTTTTTCTTCTTATAATGTGAGCTAACAAGTACTGAATAGTTATTAGTATTAAGTCTGTTAATCATCTTCTTTCGGCTGTTCACATTAGGGGTCGCCACAGCGGATCATCTGTTTCCATTTCTTCCTGGCCTCTGCATCATGCTCTTTCACACCAACCGCCTGCATGTCCTCTCTCACCACATCCATAAACGTTATCTTAGGCCTTCCTCTTTTCCTCTTACCTGGCAGCTCCATCCTTGGCATCCTTTTCCCAATATACCCAGCATCCCTCCTCAGCACATGTCCAAACCAACGCAATCTCACCTCTCTTGCTTTGTCTCCAAACTGTCCAACCTGAGCTGACCCTCTAATATACTGATTCCTAATCCTGTCCATCCTAGTCACACCCAGTGCAAATCTTAACATCTTTAACTCTGCCACATCCAGCTCTGACTCCTGCCTTTTCATCAATGCTACTGTCTCCAACCCATATAACATAGCTGGTCTCACTACCTTCTGTAGACCTTCCCTTTCACTCTTATTGGTACCGGTCTCTCACAAATTACTCCTGACACTCTTCTCCACCCATTCCACCCTGCATGTACTCTCTTCTTCACCTCTCTTCCACACTCACCATTACTCTGAACTGTTGATCCCAAGTACTTAAACTCATCCACCTTTATCAACTTTACTCCCTGCATCCTCACCATTCCTCTACTCTCCCTCTCATTTACACACATAAATTCTGTTTTAACCCTGCTGACCTTCATTCCTCTCCTCTCTAAAGCATATCTCCACCTCTCCAGGGTCTCTTCAACCTGGTCCCTACTCTCACTACATATCACAATGTCATCTGCAAACATCATAGTCCACGGGGCATCCTGTCTAATCTCATCTGTCAACCTGTCCATCACCACTGCAAATAAGAAACGGCTCAGAGCTGATGATCCTTGATGCAATCCCACCTCCACCTTAAACGTATCTGTCACTCCCACCGCAGTCCTCACCAATGTCACACTACCCTTGTACATATCCTGTACGCTTACATACTTCTCTGCCACTCCCGACTTCCTCATACAATACCAAAACTCCTCTCTAGGCACCCTGTCATATGCTTTCTCTAAGTCCACAAAGACACAATGCAACTCCTTCTGACCTTCGCTGTATTTCTCCAACAACACTCTCAGAGCAAATATTGCATCTGTAGTGCTCTTTCCTGGCATGAAACCATACTGCTGATCACTAATCATCACCTCCCACTACTCTTTCCCATAACTTCAAGCTGTGACTGATCAATTTTATCCCTCTGTAGTTACTGCAGCTCTGCACATCACCCTTATTCTTAAAGATAGGTACCAAAACACTTTTTCTCCACTCCTCAGGCATCCTCTGACTTTCCAAAATTTCATTAAACAATCTGGTTAAAAATTCCACTGCAATTTCTCCTAAGTACCTCCATGCTTCCACTGGAATGTCATCTGGGCCAACAGCCTTTCCATTCTTCATCCTCTTCATAGCTGTCCTTACTTCCTACATCATCCAACCTTCTCTCTTTCTCATTCTCTTCATTCATCAGCCCTTCAAAGTACTCTTTCCATCTACTCAACACACTCTCCTCGCTTCTGAGTACGTTTCCCTCACTGTCCTTTATCACCCTTACCTGCTACACATCTTTCCCAGCTCTGTCCCTCTGTCTAGCCAATCGGTACAGATCCTTTTCTCCCTCTTTAGTGTCCAATCTCTCATACACCTCTCTATATGCCTTATCCTTATCCTTCGCCACCTCTCTCTTTGCCATGCGCCTCATCTCCTTATACTCATGTCTACTTTCATCTCTTTGACAATCCCACTTCTTCTTCGCCAGCCTCTTCCTCTGTATACTCTCCTGTACTTCCTCATTCCAGCACCATGTCTTCTTGTCCTCCTTCCTCTGTCCAGATGTCACACCAAGCACCTTCCTAGCAGTCTCCCTTACTAGCTCTGCTGTAGTTACCCAGCTATTCGGTAACTCTTCATTGCCTCCCAGTGCCTGTCTTAACTCTTCCCTGAACTCCACCTCACAATCACCCTTTTTTAACTTCCACCATTTAATCCTTGGCACTGCTTTCACACTCCTCCTCAGCTTCTTGATCACCAACATCATCCTGCAGACCACCATTCTATGCTGCTTAACTACACTTTCCCCAGTCACCACTTTACAGTCTCCAATCTCCTTCAGACTGGCCCTCCTACATAGGATATAATCCACCTGTGCACATCTTCCCCCATTCTTGTACGTCACCCTATGCTCCTCCCTTTTCTTAAAATACATATTCACCACAGCCATGTCCATCCTTTTCGCAAAATCCACAATCATCTGACCTTCTGTATTCCTCTCCTTAACACCATACCTACCCATCACTTCCTCATCCCCTCTGTTCACTTCACCAACATGCCCATTGAAGTCCACTCCAATCACTAGTCTCTCACCCTTGGGTACACTCACCACCACTTCATCCAACTCACTCCAAAATTTTTCTTTCTCATCCATCGCACACCCAACTTGTGGAGCATATGCACTAACAACATTCATCATTACACCATCAATTTCAAGCTTCATAAACATCACTCTATCAGACAATTTCTTCACCTCCAAAACACTCTTGGCATACTGTTCCGTTAGGATAACCCCTACCCCATTTCTTCTGCCATCCACACCATGATAGAACAGTTTGAACCCGCCTCCTCTACACTTGGCCTTACTTCCCTTCCATCTGGTCTCTTGCACGCACAATATATCAACCTTCCTTCTTTCCATCATATCAGCTAGCTCTCTCCCTATACCAGTCATATTGCCAACATTCAAAGTTCCTACCTTCAGTACTACACTCCTAACCTTCCTCCTCTCTTCCTTCCTAATGTCTTCCTGTAATAAATGTGTCTCTTGTAAATCTACAACTTGAGCATTAAACAGTCTTAGATATGTGCTTAAACTTTCCCTTTTACAACTGTTATTCAAGCCACTAACATTGACAGAAATACACATCATATATAATATATCAATAGAAGTATAGTTAGCCATGTTCTTAACAATATTAGGGAAATATGACTGAAAATAATTGTATATGGTTATCTATCAAGCTGAAGTTATTAATATTCATAGACACCAAATTTTAAGTAATACAACAATGTATTAAACATTTAAATAAAAAGTAAACCATACAATCTCTGAGACCCACATTTTAATAGCATCTCTGTTCAACCATTCCTTCTAAAATCTCTTCCCAAGACAAACTTCCTCTCTAGTCATTTGAGAATAAATTTTATACATAAAGTTACTTATTAAATAAATATTAATTACTAAGTTATATATACTTATTATTTCACATTTATGTACCAAGAATTTGTAATTGAAAATAATTGTGCATAATATGGATTTGTTTATTCCAATTACTTTTAATACTCAATCAATATTTCTTAAATCAAGTACTGTAACCATTTTCAAATCATATATAACACAACCATAGAAATATATTAAAATATTTTACATATTAGTAATTGAGATGATACGGGTTTGTGTATGTGTGTGTGTACATAAAATTATGTAAATTCAAAAAATAAAGATATTGTATCTTTACTATATACTAAATGTGTATAACATAAATCCCATCCAACAGTCAATAACCATGTTACTAACAACCTTAAACATCATTACAATATATGGTAAATGAACCAATAAAGTAAAAAATGGTATCTTAAGTAAGCCTAAGAAACTAGAACATTGAAACCAAGCAGTACAGTTTCCATTGATATCATTCAGTTTGAAAATATTGTTTGCTCATCTATTATGAAACAGAATGTTAATTAACTGATCAAACAGCTCTTTCACCTGAAATAGCAAACTATCCAAGGTGTCATTTTGTTTAGTAAGTAGCGACCTAAAACAGTTACAAAAAAAAATTACTTAAATTGGAAATGTGTTTCATTTCAGACACAAGTTAAAATCCAGTTTCAGTTTTTATCGGAGAGGGGTTTAACAATTGATAATTAATTTGTCATTTAATGAGATTCTGGTGAATAAAAGTCCCGACTCCTCAATGAATTTAACACTGTAGGAATGTAATACGTATGGAGATGTTAGGAAAAAAGCAATGCACTTTACAAAAAAAATTATAAATCTGTCATGTACAAATGAAATTCTCTCTGTCATTCTCTACGCCAATTTAAACATGAGATGATGTATTAGTAATCAATATCCTACCTATAAAATATTTCTATAAATACAAGTATTTGTGTCTGAGGAGACATACATCTGTAAGAAGCAACAGTATGTTAAATCCTACTTGTATAAAAGCTTTCTATAGATACACAGTGTTATAAGTGAGTACTAGGTTAACTTCTCTTCTGTGCTATTTTAAGCCTTAACTGTTTCTCTCAAAGGGAATCAAGCTCTGTATTTGTGAGGTACAGACCTTCATCATTATGCCACCCCCAATTCATACACAGATGCAAATATGTGAAATTTAACAGGATTCTCTATCCTGCCATTAAAACATTTACACAAATGTACAGCTATATCTTTCTGTGATAATGCCTCCAGAAGAGCTCCCTACCCCTAAAACATCAGAGCATTTGCAAATAATAATTTCTATAAAAAATAAAGCAAGTTCACATACTAGCTTTAAATATCTCTATAAATGTTATTTCCATTTGCAGAATGGGCTAGTGTAATAAATTTTGTACCTCAGATTTTACAAAAGATATGTATCTATTAGTACTTGGATTGAGGTAGGCTTCCATACTTTTTAAATCAATGCTGATAGAGGTACATTTTTATGTGAAAAGTAACATCAATCTATCTATCTTAATGTAATTAAAACAGATCACAAAGTGAAAGTGAAGGATCGGTATGATTTATACCTTATTCTTACATATCATAAAAGACATACATTTAATGCTTTTTATGTTCTATATATAATATTGCTTTTATATTCCCATTAACAACATTTAGTATCATACTCCTTACACATCACTAGGAGTACAGATCCAAATATCTGTAAATAACTATAAACTGTTTGTATCCTTCATGACTCTAATTACTATCATTTAAGTGTCGTTCACCAATTCTTCATGAACAGTTGTCAAACATAACAGGGATTGAAAGACACAGATCTAAATTTGAGTCAGAATCAGGGGCATCGCTGAACATCAGAGACAGTTGAGAAAAATGCATTTTACCCAGGTAGCATCACTTTCAACTTTCAGACTGTCGTAAAATATCTATACCCCTGACCCACATCTCTAGCTTGTTGCTCATGAGACCATAGCATTTCAGCGACTCCACTCAAGCAATGCACACTTACCATAAGCAATCAACACACAGACACAACCAGACAGCTAGAAATTTATACAACCCAAAAAATCTCTATAACAACAACATAATACTAAATGAAAAGTCCATCTAGCAAAACATAATACTCACTCAAAGTAAAGACATGCAAGGCCATAAAACCCAATCAGAAAGATAGAAAAAAATAAATTATTTGAAATTTGCTTATCAGTAATAGAATGTTTTCAAATAATATTCAAGTAAATGTCAATTACTGTTTGTAATGTATAAAAGTGATATTGAGAGATAACTCATTTTACCTTACTTTTGTGCATAAACATATATATATTTTCTTGCCCGAGTCAGTTATAGATTTTTGTTGTAAAATAGCAAGTGGTACTTAAGCCAATTAGACCAAACAGAAAAATAATGTTAGATATTTATTTGTCCTTTAATTTTTTTCTTCTTCTTGTCAGTAGTTTTCCACCCATTCTTTTCTGCCTGTCTTTTCAACAAACTGTTGCTCCATTCCATTTCTTCTGTTTGTTCCAAACTGTTGTTTGATTTTAGGAAGGATACAGCTGATTCCAGTGTTTCAAAGGTTTTAGTAAATTCTGTAAGAAAAACTAAGTCTAGCTGGAAACAATAAGTGCACTTTAATCTGGCTCTTCTTCAGTTGTTTTATTGAAGGAAGGAGCTCTTTTCTTTTTGAAATCACTGAAGTCATTGTCAGACCTTACTGTATTCTCCTTTAATTTAATCAGTGATTTGACCAAGAACTTTTTAAAAACAGTTCCTTATCCTGGCAGGAAAAAAATCTCACAATTATGGATCTCGGATTTGTACTCACTTTTTTAGATGATGAAGGGACCACAAGAGACCTGTGAGCTCTTTCGATGCCATATGATAAAGACTCTAATGAATTTAAAGTCTTAGGGAGTCAAGAAGTGAGAAAATTAACCATATTGTCTCCTATTTTTTCAGGTAATCTATAACTGCATATATTTTTCCTCCTAGATCTATTTTCAAGATCATCTTATTTTATTTAGTAAAGAAGTAATTTGCTTTAATAAAAATACAATATTATGTTCTTCTTTTGAAATTCTTCCTTTTATATCATTTAGTGCCCCTTCCATACTAGAGATCTAAGTCTTCTGTTTCATTATTTCATGTAGTTATTCCATTTGTTTTGTGCATTTCTCTTTGAAATTATCTAGTTTATTGCCCATTTTATCTAGTTTTATCAAAAGGTCTTGCATGCTAATAAGAAATGATTGCAGTTAATTCTTTAATTTCTTTAATGACAAGTCCTGTGCGGTAGTTATGAAGTAATAGCAAACAACAGGATAAGATGCAGTGGTTGACCAGGTCCACAGAGACGTGTGTAATCCAAAGAACAAAAAACTCCGGAGTCTGGAAACACTAACTGTTTTTGTTCCGTAGTTTTGGAGTAACTCATTTTGAAATATAGGCAAAACCCTTTCTATTTGAATGTTGACAGGAATTAAAAAAAATTGAGAATATACATTTTGAATATAATCTTCCAAAATCTTGAAAAGAAGATGATCTTCAAAGCTGAGGAGTCTACAACATCAAACACTTAATAATTACTGTCAGAAATGTAACTCAAATAACAGAAACTAAGCGGTTAGCCTGCCACCATCTTGGCCACACTCCCAATGAAGGGGGTCTTGAAACCTTCAGTAAAATTGCATAAGCGCATTCAGATGTGATGGCGAATAACAATGCCGGTGCCTGCCACCCTTGCCTTACCAACAGCTGCGTTCGGCAGCAGGTGTATGGATACACTGGACATAGACTGAAGGGTAGAAAACTGGAATTCCAATGATTTCTGGATGTCTGCAGGCAGATTACCTGAGAGGGACTTGGTCAGCTCCTTCAAGTCCTTCTGAAAATGTGCCATATGAGCGAGGTAATTCAGCAGTCTAAGTGCAAAAGTCGCTGAAACTTGCGTTCTTTTCCCGAATTTGTACAAAGCCCTAGATTCTCTACTAGGGGAATGGACAGATGTGCTCTCTTCAGAGTGCTCATTTCTTGTGGTTGCAACAACAACCGTACCATCAACCGGGGGACCCTTGCCCCAATGTGCCCTAGTCCGGAAGTCTAGTAAAATTTTATCTAGTGTATGTGGTAGTGGCTCCACTACATCAGATCCCTTCTGTGCCAGCTGAGAAACTAGGTCTATGACTTCATCAGCAGGCAACACCAACCAAGAGGTAGTACAACCAGCCACGCATGTCTCCAGGAACACAGATTCCTCAGGACAGGGTATTTAAGAGGACTAAACCCCTCGTTGCTTCATTAATTCTAGAATGTCAGCAAAGGAGACGTCCTCTAGAGTGGATCATGGGGAACCCTCTCCCCTCAATGAAGTCTGTTTCTTCGGTGACTGACATCGGTGATGACTCTAAATGTGTCCTTTTACAACTCCATTTCCTCAGCTCCTGGCCCATGTGGACCTCTGGGGGAGATGCTGAATCTGATGGGGAACTTGTGTGGCAAGAACCCCAAAGGCTGAAGGAGGCTAACTGTCCCTGTCAATCAGGATGTGTGGATTCCAATACAGTATCCACCAGAGATCAGATGAAGCCAAGTGTGGCAAATTATACCTAGTCTCCTGACTTGGACAGAACTCTTTCAAACACACAGAACACTAAATATGCAATCAGAGACAAGGAAGCACCCTTCTGATCCACAAGCAGAATAGAATAGACACCCATGGTTTCAACTCTCACTAAATCTGAGGTTGAAAATGGTGCCAAGCTGTTGAGTGCTGAGGCACATAGGGAAAGGATGGATCCAAAAACTTCGGAGTTGACCCTAATTCCCAAGGCTTTGCTGTGAGGCTTCAGCTCCAAGACTCATACTGATCTGACTGCGCCAGAGTCAAGAGAGTAAGGGAAACTGTCGAGCTCAAAACAGCTGTTGGCTTCAACGGTGCTGCTCTAGCAGGAGGGATCAGATCCAAGACCTTTGGATCCGAAAGTCAGACCAGAATGGGAGAAACTGATGGTGAAGCAGTTGAGATGAACCAAAGCCCACGAAGGAGTTAGCACCATGATGACCCCCAGCTGAATCTGAGTCCAAACAAACCTCCACATCATGTCAACATCCATGACAAACAGAAGACCTAAAACATAACGCCCCTGAAGGTAGTCAAGAAGAATGCCTTTCCTGTAGAAAAGGGGAGTGAAGGTTGTGACTTACCAGCTGCTCAAGAACTGTGGAAGAATCAGAGATCACATCCGTTGAGGTTCTGGATCAAGAAGCTTTGGAATCTTCAGTATTGGACCAAAAAACTCCATAAGATCTGATGACAATTTCCTGTTTTTTTCTACCCTCTTCTCGGTTTCCTTGTTTTTTTTTCTCTTTCTTTAGACCTGTCCTCTTTCATTTTCCTTCTCTTTCTGCGGCTTAACCCTGTCTGGTTTCTTAGGTGGAGAAGAGACATCTGGTGCAGCATGTCCCAAATTACCCCCTTGGGCAGGCTTTTCAGTGGGTCCTACAGTGACATTTTGTGGCTTCAAGCCAAACACGTCTTAAACCCAGTGGCATTATCTGACATACTGAGAAACAAAGATGGAATCAGCTATTTGCAAACCTTGTTAAATGTCTATCAAAATACAATGACAACATGTAGAAATAACACTACCTCAAATAAAACTAAACTATTAACACTTGAAGGTAAAGTTAGATGAAAAAAACTCCTATAGCTACGGAAAAACAATGCCTTTTTTTTTTACGACAGAATAAATGAGCTAGGTAGATGGAGTAAACTACAGAATCAAAGAACTAGAGATTGCAAGACAAAAAGCTACTAGTCATCTCCAAATGTCAAGAACCACCTCTTTCTCGATCAAGCAACAAACAAGATCAGAGGTACTCTGGGGACCTGAGGGAATTATGGTAGGGAGAAGCCAGATCCCTGGATCTAAGCTTCTGAAAAAGCACCAAGGTGAGATCTGGTCAGATCAGATAACCAAAGGTTGAACTAGATGGAAAGAGACATCATCAGATATAATGTTAGTGGAGGGAAAGCTCTCACACATAGCCACTACAAGTAACAAGCAGGTTGTCAGTACCACAGTTGTCAGTACCACAGAACACCAGACTAAACCAATCACACATAGCTCAGACCAAATACATAGACCTACAAATGCTGAGACTTTTAAAAGTAACCTACCTAAACCACAAAGGCTTCCTAAATGCAAACTAAGAAACAAGTACCCTCAGCAACCTCAAACACACAAAACAGACAGGAAACATACATCTAAGAGTTGCATCATCTCAGTTAAAAGCACATAAGGCAAATCTCCACACAATCCAAATAGTTACAGGTCAGTCCATTGTAAGACGCACATCAATGCACTACTCACCAGGCTGTGCAAGAAGGAGGTCACAGTCAGTTGCCTATCCGTTGCCTGTATTTGCCACATTATGCATTCACTCAGGTCTTTGTGTCACAACTACACATGGCATAATTGTAGTGCACATGTGTGCAAATGATTTGAGATGCACCCTCTTGGACTATATGGAGAGAAACATGATGGAGCTTTCTGAATAAGTGTCTGAGTCAGGTATGAACCTAGATGCAATACAAACAAAAGATTATTCACTTCAACACTTGATTTAGCTTTGGGTGTCATTCAAAGGGGCTACAATGTATCAGCTGGGATGAGATGGTAACTGCTTTGCTAGGTATGGCCTGCACCTGTCTCCCCAAGGTTTTCATGTATTACATAAATCCTTGTCCGCCCCCATAGTGCCCCCTTTAAGCAACATCAGTCTCCTAATGTTTCCAACATAACAATACAGAAACTGGATAACATAAAGGTTTTGCTGCTCAAAGCTAGAAACCATCATCATGGAGACCTGGTTCAAGCTTAACAAGAGCTCTCCATCAATGCAGGGTTTTAATGTTTACCATACATTCAGGCCCAACAGCAGATGAAGGCAATAAAGGCAACAGTGACTCTAGACTCTTTAAAAAAAAATTACCTCCAGACTTGTTAGATAAGATAATTACATGGAACTCCTCCACATCCAACTTATTAACAACAAAACCTTTTATCATATCATAGCTAACTACAGGATGCCCCATGTCCCCCAGAGCCCATACCTCCAATCAAAATAATATTACAGTCCCTATGTATTAAGCCAAACACCACTCTCCTACACTACTATTCCATCAACTTGGAGACTTATTCATCCTCAAAGATATATGCCCAGAAATTATGGACTTCATCAATACAAACTCTCTGGCACAGTTTGTCTGTACCCCAACCACAGGTGATAAAATCCTGAACTTGACCCTTACCAATATGGGATATCTTTGCTCCCTGGTTAAATCGGACCACAAATCAATCACATTCCCTTAAGAGTGAAGCCAAAGGTTGACCACAAATCAATCACATTTACCTTAAGATTGAAGTCAAAAGCTTCTTCCAATATTTAGAGATTATGCAAAGGCTAATCTACTAAAACTAACTGATGACCTGGCTAAATTCAAAATCCTCTTCTAGCTTGATGATCCCACTGCTTATGTGCAGTCCTTTACCACCAAATTGTATGCACATGGAAATAGCTCCATAGATGCAGCTGCTAACTTTAAAGTAAATGCAATGCCAAATTTAAAAATAAACCCCTATGGCAGAACGCATATATAAACAGAATTTATAACAGAAGAAAAAAATATTTTTTGTGTGTAATGAGTTTAACTCTCATGATACCAGAAATGCTCTTGCTAAACCTAATAGGGAACTCCAGACACTGATCACATCAATCAAAGCCAGATACGAGGTAAAAATAGCCACATAGGTAAAGGATAACCACAAAGCCTTATTTAACTATGTTAACGACAGCAGTAACAATGCCCAGCAGTGTGCAGAGCTAACAGTAAATGTTACCACATAAATGGACCCAAAAGACAGAGATCCACTGGCAGACAAGTTTAGGTCAAACTTTACCCCAAATCCCATCTGATATTTCCAGACCACATACCCATATCTACATCCCCCAAAATCTCCCAAGAACAAGTCTTCAAGGCACTATCCAAGGCCAAGAACTCTAAATCTATGGCACAAGCTAGCAT
Source organism: Protopterus annectens (assembly GCF_019279795.1). Taxonomy (NCBI): domain Eukaryota; kingdom Metazoa; phylum Chordata; order Ceratodontiformes; family Protopteridae; genus Protopterus; species Protopterus annectens. The sequence goes on from NC_056735.1 coordinate 313,635,871, forward strand.
ATCAAGCGGTCTACTGGCCAACCTGAAACAGGACTTGTCAAACCCTCTACAGAGTCTATTCAATATCAGCCTCTAAACCGGCATTATGCTGGATGAATGGAGGATAGCAACAATCATCCCCTTGCACAAAAGGTGGGGCATCAATAGACCTAAGTAATTATAGACCCATGCCATTTGATCAGCCTCATCTATAAGGCTATGTAAAGGATCACATAGCCAACTTACAAACTCTCAACCCAACCCAGTTAGGATTCATAAGGGCTGCTTCTGCCTACTCATCCTGGTCAACTTCTCTCAGAAAATTAATGAAGCAATGGATAAGGGTAAATCAGTATGTATTGCATACCTTCACCTCACAAGGGAATTTGTACCATCCTACACTCAGGTATCAAAAATAAACTGTCTCAGCTAAATGTAAATCCCCAATTAATTCATTAGACAGCTAACTGGCTCATAAATAAAACCCAGGAACTTAGACGGGCAGCTCTACCTCCTCCAAAAGACCTGTCACTACTGGTGTATCCCAGGTTTCAATCCTTCGGCCCCTTCTCTTTGGCATTTACTTCTGAGGTCAGAGCAAATGTTAGGGGTTTATGGCTTACAAGGTCTGCAGATGACTGCAAATTCGGACCCTTCATTAACTCAGGAGAGAACACTCAGATCCCCCAAGAAGGACTTTCCAAAACCAACTGCTGGTGTCAAACCCATGGACTAAAGTTAAATGCCAAAGAAATTATATATTTCGGCAAGCATGGCTTCCCTTGTAATTATCACTTTAACAACACTCCTCTGAAAGTTGACCCTATAGTCAGGGATCTGGAAACCTGTGTAGACAATGAACTGCCATTTGATCACCATATATCCACTATTGTAAGGAATTCTTTTTCATCTTACATTTTACATCTAAAGGTATTGCATCCAGGTCCAAAGAAGTAATCGCCCCACTGTACTCAACTCACATTATGCTGATCACCGAGTATAGTGCCTCTTTTGGCACATACCTGCTCACACACATCACAACTGCAAATAGTGCAACACTTTCTCACTAAAGAAGTCAAGGGTCTTAATCATAAAAGCTATGCATACCATCTCAAAGTCTTCTCCACCTTCTTGGTATCATACAGGCTGTTAAGAGGTAATCTCTGCCCTGCGTAAATCAGCCTTAACAGACCCTTATCCTTTCCTGACCTATTGTGCACTTGTAAGTTAAATGGTATTGTGTGCAACTGCTCAAGGGATGTTAACCTCTTTTAGAACATAAATAAGACATATTGGAGGGATAGGTATATATTCAGAGAGAATATCACTTCTATGAAACCATCTTCCAATCCACATAAAAAAGTACTTCACTTACTCTGCTTAAAAGTAATTTGGATGAATGGTTGAGAAACCACAAATTCACTCTTGGTTTAGCACCCATGTCCATGTCCCTTATGGATACAGACACCAAATAAATGTCCCAACATATTCTTGTTCTGTCGGGTCCCTATCAGTTGATAAGAGTTTTCAGAAACTAGAATTCCATAAGTTTGAGACCATATGATCGAGTTTTTGAAAACTCAAAGCTTTTGAATGGAGATCGCAGTACAGCGAGGATCAGGAAAATTTACCCTTTTCCTCACTGCAGTGTGATCTTTTCTATTGGTATATACATAATATGCAGGCGGTGTGTGTGGGGGGGGGGGGGGGCTGGTGGTGCAAAAACATAAAAAAGGTAGATTTTTGTGATTTTTTTTTTTTTTTTTTTTTTGATGTTAGAGTTTTCTGAAACTTGATCATATGGTCTCTTCGACATTTTTTTCTAGTTTCCGAAAAGTCAATCATCTGACATAGATCCGCTCTGCCTGCCTGTGTCTTACTCATACACAAAATACAATGGCCAAAAAACTACCATGGGACTGTAAGGCTAGACTTCTTAAGATCCTCATAGATCAATAGCCTAGTAAGTACATTATGAACCTATGAGCTAAATTAATTAAAACAGTGCAGTTTTTGTTTGCTTCTTTATAATAATGAGAATGGTATAAATGGATTGTTTGTGATTTAGAATTTAAGCCATTGAAAGTATAACCCAAGATACCAGTTTTTGCTTTTGTTTGTTTAATAAAAGTTGATTTTTAAGCTCCATTTGGAGTAGGCAATCTGTTAGTAATTGTTCATTGTTTTGATCATTTTCATAGCTTCCAATCTTTCTGTCAATATCAGCTTGTATAAAAGCAGTCTCCTAACTCAGTACATTTCTTTTCTTAAATATAAATATATGGGATTATTATAGGAATGATCAAAAGGTTTAAATGTTGAATGTAAAATACTGACATAATTCTTTCAAACATTTACATTAATAAATGCACAAAATGCAGAATATGTAAATGACTGTAAATAAATAAATACATTCCTTTTACACTCTTTAAACTACTCCCCTAGCACTAAACTTTAATTAGTCTGAATATAGAAAAGGTAACCAGTTAGGGGGACTGGTAGGGTTAAGGAGGCATTACTGGGGTATTATTTAAATTTAATAATATTGTAAATGATCTTCAGTTGCTGCCAAGCATTTTTCATGTAATAGACTCATGGGGTTCCTAAGTTAGCACTAGGCTAGCTGCATTTGTGGGTTATTTTAAGCCTAGCCAATGTCCCTTTCAAAGGTGAAAATCAAAATCTGTAACTTGTGTCTCTGAAGTAAACACCTTAAACATTAAGTTAACCCTCAAATACTGAACCTTACTTTTTTACACATACCAATATTTACATGTTAGATGCCAAATCATGTCCCTTTTTCTTGAATACATGTTACATTTTTCTATCAAGTTTGTAATATGGATAATGGAATGGCTGCTGATGTGATGTCTTTAAATTTTACCAAAGCTTTTGACATTTTACCACATAAATGTATATTTGATATTTTGTCTACATTTTTAATCCATATATTAGATTATTGAGTAGCTTTCTGACAGAAAATAGTATGTTACCATTATAGATGAAAATTCTGCACTGTTGAGTATAATTTCAGGTGTTCTCAGGGATCACTCTTAGCATCATTACTTAATATTGTCTTTTCGATTATTCCTCTTATAAAAGGAGGCTGCCTACATAAATATGCTGATAATTGCAAATTAGGGTTTATCATATTAAGTGATATTAATTACACCGATATTAAATATATGTATACTCTAACTGAGATAAGGATTTTGGTTTTATTTTCAGCATCAGTAAATACAATGACATCTATTTTGGTAGAAACAACACAACACATCCAATAATATCACAAAATGATGAGTTAAATATAGTTAAGGAATATAACGATATCGGAATTACAGTGCTGTCAAACTGGTCTTTTTATAAACATGCTTCAGTTGTTACTTTAAAAGCTATGAGGCAGTTAGGTGTATTGTTGAAAAATATTAAAACGTCTGGTAATTACCAGTGAGTTTATATAAAATTTATGTTCAACTAATACTGGAGTAATGCTTTTTGCATATGCAATAAAGGACTGCTTGAAAAACTTGAAAGAGTTCATTCAAAGAAAATATATTACATTCATCTCTTCAGTCAGTAATTACGACTATGAGAAAGGTGTAGAAGGTTAAATCTTTATGCAATACATTTTAAATAATGTAAAATTAAATACATTTTAGGCTATAAGACATTTAATGATGATGTTTTACAGGCCATGTTAAATTTAGAGATCAGTAATAACATTCAAACTCAAACACAAATCATATGCTTGGGACCAAAATTCCTTTTCCTTTGGAATTGGTTGCCCCTTAAGGTTAGGTGTTCAGAATCCTTAAGTACACTCAAGCATAAGTTGGATACGTGGATGGGAGATTTGGCATTTTCTTCTAGCTTTGTGGAATTAGTATTTCTTCACTGCATCCAGGTCTGAATGCTGTTCTTGAAAAAGAAGTTATGTACTCACCATAACGTTCCATCTGAGTAGGCAACTTCATTTGTCAGCAACCTGTTGGTATCGGATCCGATTCGGATCCAAGCCGGCAGCTTTCCTAGCAAAAGATCCGAGCTCCAAGCTCCTCCCCCTACCCATAATACCCTGCTACCTTCCTCTAGCCCTCAGTTCGAATTTGCCATAGTATCACAGAATACTACAATAACACAAAGAAAAAACACCTGTACATCCTAACCTGATGTCATCTGGGAAGTGAAACACAATAATCCTTCAAGGACGAACTACAGGTGAGGGGGACGGAGGGAGGGTTGGTTGCTGACAAATGAAGTTACCTACTCAGATGGAACGTTATGGTGAGTACATAACTTCTTTATCTGAAGTAGTTAACTTCATTTGATCAGCAACCTGTAGAACAGAGTCCCCAGCTACCAACAAATTGGGAGGACTGCATGGAAGGATATTCCGGAGCACTGCAGAGCCAAAGGATGCCCTTCCTCTGGATATCAGATCCAATTTATAATGTGTAATGAAAGTATGAGAGGAAGCCCAAGTAGCTGCTGAACAAATGTCATCCAAAGGGACCCTCAACCAGAAGGCCGCAGAGGTAGCCACAGAGCTGGTAGAGTGTGCCCAAACCCGAACGGGCTCAGGTCGACCAGAGCTTTTGTATGCGAGAAGAATGCATTGGGAAATCCACCTAGCTAAGTTTACCTTTGTCACTGGCTTACCCAAACAGGACTTGGCAAATGAGACAAAGAGTTGTTCCGATTTTCGAAAAACAGCCATTCTGTGTAAGTAAAAATGCAACTGTCTATGTACATCCAGACAATGAAGTCTATACTCTCCTTTGTTGTAATAATTAGGAAAGAAGACAGGCAGATTGATGGATTGGTTGATGTTGGCTTCGGAAGCCACTTTAGGCAGAAAAGAGGGATTAGTCCTGAGGGAAACTCTGTCTTTATGAAAAATGATGTATGGAGGCTTACTACAAAGAGCCTGAAGCTCCAATATCCTTCTAGCTGAAGTAATAGCAATCAGGAAGGCAGTTTTCCAAGATACATACTTTAAGTCGACCAAAGCTGCAGGCTCAAAGGGGGGACCAGTCAGAGCCTGGAGAACTAGGGTTAAATCCAATGGAGGAATGGCATCCTTAACAGGGGGTCTTAAAAGAAAGGTGCCTTTCAGGAAGGTCTTGCAGATCTTTGAGGAAGCTAGGAGGCCAAAATTGTTTCCAATGTGGAAGTGGGAAATAGCTGCCAATTGAACTTTAATCGTTGAAGAACTAGCCCCCTGATGAAAAATGTGGGATAGAAAGTCGAGGACTGCTGGAATAGGAGCCGTAAAAGGATCCAAATTCCTATGCTCTGCCCAGATAGAAAAACACTTCCATTTACTCTTGTAGACTTTCCTGGTAGAAGGCTTATGAGCGGCCACCAGGACAGCCTTAACTGAGGATGAGAAACCGGGAGTCCTAGCCATGAACGGAACTGGATCAGCCAAGCCGAGAGATTCAGGTTGTCCAGGTCGGGGGTTTTCAATCCCAAGGGATGAAAAATCAGAGCCAGAATAGGATCTAAGATCTAGGGAGGATGCACTAGATGAGACCGTAGGCATGGGAACCAGGTTTGACGAGGCCAGAATGGGGCTATGAGGATAACTCTGCTCCCCAACTGATGAGCTTTCTGTAAGAAACTTGTCATCAATGGAAGAAGAGGATAAGCATAAAGAAGACTGGATGGCCAAGCATGGACCAGAGCGTCTCTGGGGGTTTCCCCTGGTGGGGGAATTAGAGCAAAAAACTCACTGCACTTTGCGTTCAAAGGTGACGCAAACAGATCACAGCAAGGTTGACCCCATCTAAGGAAGATCTGTTTCACTGCTAAGGGGTTCAGAGACCACTCATAAGGTGAGAGTATAGTTCGACTCAGCCTGTCCACTAGAATGTTTGACCGACCCGGTATGTTCATTGCTATGAGAAAGTGCTTGGTGGATATCGCCCATTCCCACACTCTCATGGCCTCTCGGCAAAGTGGGTAAGACCTGGTTCCCCCCTGCTTGATGTACCAGACCACTGACATGTTGTCTGTTTGAATTGCAATAATCCCTAGAGGAAGAAGGCCATGGAGAGCCTGCGACGCTGGAAGCACCGCCCTCATCTCCAGAACATTGATATGCAAGAAGGTCTCTGTGCGAGTCCCATGTGCCTTGGATAGTTCTGCCCATGCAATGTCCCCCCCACCCAAGGCGAGACGCATCCGTGGTCACTGTGACTTGGGGTGGGGACATGGAGAAGGGGCGCCCTTCCCGGAGGTGCCTGGAATGGAGCCACCAAAGTAGAGATTCCCTGCAAACCCTGCTGAGGGGAATAGGGGAAGACAAAGGATGTCGTAGAATGGACAACTGGACCTGTAAGGTTCATTGAAGAATTCTCATACTCAAACATGCGAGCAGTGACAGGTTGATGGCCACTGACATGGACCCCAGAGCCCTCAGGACTAATTCTGCTGGAGGGGCCGAGGACTGTAGAAGAGCCAAAACATGGAGGTTTAAGTTCCGGAGTCTGTCCGTCATCAGAAAGACTCTGGACTGAATTGTGTCTATCCTGGCCCCTATGAAATCCAAGATCTGAGTAAGCTGAAGGGAGGATTTCTTGTGGTTGATCGTGATCCCTAGATGGTGGGCGAGATGTAGGAAATAGTCCCTGGCTGAACATAGTAGATGCCTGGTGGGGCGGCTAGGAGCCAGTCATCCAGGTAAGGAAAAACCTGTATTCCCTGAAGCCTCAGGTGGGCCGCTACAACTGCCATGACCTTGGTGAACACCCTGGGGGCTGTGGTGTGACCGAAGGGTAGGACCCTGAACTGATAATGGCTGGCACCCAGCTGAAAGCGGAGAAACCCCCTGGATCGTCTGTCCATTAGAATGTGGTAGTACGCATCCTTGAGGTCTATGGAGCACATCCATTCGTTCTCCTGTAAAAGTGGGAGAATGGACTGAATGGTGACCATCCGGAACTTTTCTTTGGCGACTGACAGGTTCAGTGTAGACAGGTCAAGAATCGGCCCTAAGTCCCCCGTCTTTTTTGGCACCAAAAAGAACCTGAAGTAAAAGCCTGATCCGGACTGACCTGGGGGGGATGTGCTTAATGGCTCTTTTTCTTAGCAGCTCCGTTATTTCGAAGGCTGCTACCTCCCTCTGATTGGGTGGGACATCGGGGAGGAGCCCAGACCAGGGAGGAGAACTTAGGAATGGAATTGAGTAACCTCTGGGTATGATTCGGAACACACAGCGATCTGTCATAATAGACTCTCAATGTGCTAGATGCTCCAAGAAGCACCCCCCGACTGTCTCCAGAGAGGAGCAGTCGGGCAACCCCTCAGGGTTGCTGCACGGGTCGATCAGAAAAGGGTTCCCTCGACCTGAAATTCTTCGGCCCCCCCTCTGCCTCTGGGCCGGCATCCACCCTGCCCTCCTCTGCCTCTGAAGGACGAGGGGTCATAGGTTCACAGGTAGATACTAGGCTATCTGCCCTAGGGCATTTATAAGCCTAGCCAGAGTGTATTTGGCTTCTGCTTCCCTATTAGATTAGCCTACTGTGCCTCTGTAAAGTAGGTCACAGAAGGTACCCTTTTAAGATTAGTTTACTGTGCCTCTGTCTAGCAGGGACACAGGAGAGATCCCAGGGGTGAATTTGTGATTTCCCATCCACGCGTCCAAATATCGCTTGAAGAGGGTCAGCGAGGGGCTATGTCTAACATGAATTGGGATTCTATTCCAGAGTGAGGGGAACCTCTGGGAAATGAATCTGTCCCTCCAGCATGTCCTATTTATTTTTGTGCTGAGGTTTAGGTCCCTGGAGCGTGTAGCTCTAAGGGACTTGGATTTTTTGACGTGGAGCATGCCCATTAATTCTGGGTTTGACATGGCTTTGTATGTCAGGCATAGATCGTCTCTGAGTAGGCGGTAAGCAACTGAGTAGAGCTGGAGTTTCTTTATTCAAGCTGCATAGGACATCTGTTTGTAGCCCATGATCCTCTTGGTGGGGTACTTTTGGGGTATCTCCAGTTGCTGCAGGTGTCGGGTAAGGTACATCCCAAAAGGGGCATTGTATTCAATTATGGGCCTGATGAGTGACGAGTAGAGGGGCCCAATGGCCTCTCTTGATCTAGATGTGAACCCTTTTGTGATAAGGTGGGCTATATAGAAGGTCTTTCTAACCACTTTGGCAACGTGATTATCAAAGGAGAGATTACTATCTACATTGGTCCCCAAATCTCTAATTACTTCTTCTGTACTTAATGGATTACCACCTATGTAGTCATTTGTGGGCACCTTGTTTTTCCCAAAGGGGATGACTATGCACTTTTTAGCATTTAGCTTGAGGCTGTGGCTCTGGCACCAAGCATCCGTCTCTGTGAGACTCTTTTGGAGGATGCTTGTGTCAGCTGGAGATTCGATTATGGCCCCCAGTTTGCAGTCATCTACGAACTTTGTCAGCCATAATCCCCCCGTGGTAGCCTGAACCTCAGAGAAGTATATACCGAACAAGAGAGGTCCCAGAACTGAGCCCTGTGGGACGCCACTTGTAACTGGTGTGGATTCGGACATGGCATCTGCGATTCTGACCATGTGGGTTCTATCTATGAGCCAGTTTGCAACCAATCTTGTGATATAGGGGTTGATATTTAAGCTGGGAAGCTTATTTATGATGCCCGAGTGGGGTATTGTGTCGAAGGCTTTTGCGAGGTCCAGGTAGGCTGTGTGGACTACCTTGCCCTCATCTATGGCTTTGGTAACTGTTTCAAAGAAATCAACCATGTTTAAAAGGCAAGATCTGCCCTTAACAATGCCGAATTGGGTAGGGTCCAGTGTCTGGAGGCTCCCAATGTCTTTGTTTATGAGTTCCATGATAATACGCTCCATAGCTTTACAGACCAGACTAGTCAGGCTTATGGGGCGATAGTTTCCGGGGTCCGTTGTGGCACCACCTTTGTGGAGTGGGACCACTGTAGTTGTACGCCATTCTTTGGGTACATATCCTGTAGTAAGGCTAAGTTTGAACAGTGACTTAATGTGAGGGTTCAGTTCTTCTTGGAGCTTGTGTAAGACACAGCCTGGGACACCGTCCGGTCCCATAGATGCTGTGTTTTTTGCTTTGGAGAGGGCAGCTTTCACCTGTGCATCTGTGATGTCAGGGAGGTTACATTCAGTTGGGATAGGCGTTTGCTCCTTTGGGGGGGAAGGGGGGGGGAGTTTGCACTGAATCTGTCTGCCAGGATTTTGGCTATGTCTGTAGGTTTGGTATATTTTGTACCGTTATGCAACAATTCAGAGCATATCTGGGAGTTTCCTCCCATGTTTCTGACAAAACTAAAGAAGGCCTTGTGATTATCTTTAGTGTCTAGGGCAATTTTTCTTTCGAAACTGGCCTTTGATGATTTTATGAGGGATCGAAGTTTCTTGCTAATATTGATCAGAGATGCCTTCCCTTTTTGGGATTTTGCTCTATCATGTAGTAGCTTACTCCATCTGTTGTATAGCTTACTTATGGCCGGGGTCCACCAGACCGGTTTTTGGAAGAGTGAGTCTTGGTTTTATTTGGGACAGCACAATCCATGCATTCCTGCAGGCGCTCATAGAATGCATTTGTAAAGGATTCTGCGGATTGGGCTGTATTATCCTCTGGCCCAGGGGCTTTGAAGGATTCCACCTCAGTCTTGAGAAGTGCAAAGTTGGCTTTTGAGAAATTCTTTACAGTGATTTCCTTGGCTAGGGTTGGGGACGGGATATAGATGTCCAGGGAAATTTGTTTATGGTCTGATCTTACCAATGAGGGGTTTACCTCTGGTGTGGAACATAGAGTCCCCATGTTGGTGATGACCAGGTCCAATATGTTGTTCCCTCTTGTGGGAGTGGTGACCAGTTGTTCCATTGCATTAGAGTTTATAAATTCAAGGAACCGTTGGGCGAGGGTGTTTGGGCTTGAGTAGTTTTCCCAGTCAATGTTTGGGTAGTTGAAGTCACCCAATAACATAGTGTTTGGAGAGACCTTCATATTCTCCAGTGTTATCAGGAATGCCAAGTGGGGTTCCTGTAATAGGGAGGGTGTTCTGTAGCAGGCTACAAACTGAAAGGCAGTTTTGCTCGCTGTTAGATGCACATGGATGGTTTCCGATGCTTCGTGCAGTGCCACTAACCTGGAGGTGTAGGTATCTTTGATGAATATAGATACTCCCCCTCCTTTTGTGCTTCGGTCCGAGTTTTGGGGCCGAAACGCATGGTATGAGTTATAACCTGGTAGTGTTGGGGTGCTCTCAGGAGCCTTGAACCAGGTTTCTGTTACTGCACAGACATCGATTTTCTCCATACTGAGGAGAGTCTCGAGTGCATGCATCTTGAGGTTTAGACTTCTGGCATTGAGTAGCATTACCTTTAGTTTTTTTATCTTTGGGCTGTCTATGGAGGTGGGTTTGTCCTTTGAGCCTTGCCTAAAAAAGGCACTATGGGGGTGGCAAGAGCCTTGGCCAGTATACGAAAGCCTAAGCGTGACAGGTGCAAGCCGTCCCTAGCGAAGCAACGTGGCTTGTCGAGCATGTCATCCCAGGCTGACAGACACTGGATCCCCTTTGAATGACACCAATACTTTAGCCAATTGTTGAAACTGATCATTTTGTCTTTATACTGTGACATCATTCTTGGTGAGGGCAAGATGCTACTCAAGGTCAGGGACATACCAGCCTGGGCTACATGGTCAGAGAGCTCCTCTATGTCTCTTTTCATGTAGTCCAGGGAGGTACGTCTCAGGTCATTCACACCAGCATGAACAATGATGGAGTCATACTTGTACTTGCTTTGGAGTGACCTGAGTGCTTGCATTATGTGGCGGATCCTGGCACCCGACAGGCAGCTTACAGTGACCTTCTCCTTGTTCAGTCTGGTGAGTGGGACGTCAGTGTGCCGGACAATAGAGTCCCCTATAACAAGTGTATTTGGTGTGTTGTTTGGCCTTATGGGCTGTGACTGTGAGGCACACTGATTTTGTGAGATATGTGATTTGTGGGTATTTTTGAGGGGTGGCTGTTGCTTGGATATCTGCTTAGGAGGTCTTTGCTGTTTAGGCAGATTTTTATTTAGAGCCTCCGAGTATGTTTTTGTGTGTTTATGTGTTGGGTATGCAGATGCAATAAGTCTGTGTGAGGCTGGATTTGTGGTGTGGGTGGTTACCTTTTCCTCCTAAATGACTGTGCCAGTCTTGGGTTGAGAGAGCTCTGCCTCCAGTTTGGCTGTGTAACTGCATCTCTCACATGTATTAGAGTTTGTTGGAAGGAGGAGAGGGTTGTCTGTGTACATAAGGCAATTGTAACACTGCCTCAAAATTCCCAGATTCACCAGCTGGACTGGAGAGTAACCTTGAAACTGACCCTTGGACATACCAGATTAGTATAGGGAATTGTTTTTTTACTGATCAGATTAGGGAAGGGAACTGATTTTTCACTTGATCAGGAAGGACCAATCGGGAGTCTAATACTTATGAGAAGTCAAGGAGGGTGTAGTGCTTTAGTTAGTTAGTGTTTCCTTATAAGAGCTGAGCAAGTGCCTGGCTTTAGAAAGAGAATAGAGTGATTACTTTGAGAGTTTGAACAGTTCTAAGGGAAAAGGTGAAGAGCAGACTTTGTGGAGCCTGGAATAGTTTAAATCTGTTTAGGCGGAGCTGCCCGATGCTACTCAGTGCGCAAAACCACGCAAAAAGAGAGTTGTAGGGTTTTAAGAGAGAGAGATCAAGGAGTTTAGAATTGTCCCAAAATGGCCAATAAAACTACAGCTTCTAGGTAGTAACCACTCCTCCAGGGACAGACAGGCTGTTCAGTGTTAACCACTCCCACTGATGAACACAGAGACTTCCCTTTAGCCCAAGCAAGCACTGGCCTTCTAGAAACTTCTAAACAGTTCAGAACAGCAAATCTGTAACTGAACTTTCTTAACTTTCAGAAAGTGGGAAAAAAGCAAGATTTTTTTGTTTTTTTTTTCTTTTTGTTGTAGTTTAAAGGTTGCAGAGATACACAAGCAGCAAATGGGTCCGGAGCGAAATGGGATTGTTGGGATTTCCAGAACCACATCTTCTTCTGTCCTCTTTGGTTCCTGGAGAAGGACCTCTGAAAAGCCGAGAAGCGGATCCCGATGGCAGACATCTTCCCGTCCTTCTCACTCTGGAGTAGCGTATCGCGAATGGTTTTGCCGAAAAGCATAGAACCGTCAAAAGGGGCGTTCGCGAAGAACGCCTTGAAGGGTTCTGCAAAGTCGCAGAGACGAAGCTAGGCCTGTCGTCGTAAAACAATGCCTGCTCCACTGGCTCTAGCCGCTCCCTCCGTGGCATGGGAAAGAAGCCGCATAGAGGTGTTTGTGATAGACTTAAGAGTGGCCATTCGAGCCAGGAAGGTCTATTTGTCCTCGGCCGACATGGACTCTGGGGGTGACCCAGCGTACTCTTTGATTAGGTCCCGCTGGAGCCAAATTACATGCGCCATATAGTTCAGCGACCTGACAAAGAAGGTCGCAAGCGAACATCCGCTTTCCGAGGCGGTCCATCGCCCAAGACTCCTTGTCTGGAGGATGTACCAAGGAACTCTCCTGTGCCAATTCCTTCTTGGTGGCAACCGCCACCACCATGGCACCCTTGCTCCAAACTGTCCTGTCTGTGGGGGGGCTGAGAATCCTGTCTGGTCTCTTGGGTATTGGCTCCACAGTGTCCAGCTCCTTCCATGCCCTGGTAGTTATGAGGTCCACCAGGGGATCGGTGGGAAGGGACACCCAAGAGGGAGATGGGCCTGTGTCGAACACCTCCAGAAACACAGACCCATCTGAGGAAGGCTTTTGGGCTGACCACCCCCCTCTAATACGAAGCATTTCTATAATGTCTCCAAAGGAGACGTCCTCGGGGGGTGACCTGGGGGAACCTTCCCCCTTCCTCCAAGTCTGTGTCTTCTGTGAGGGACTCAGGTGAGTCCAAGTGCCTCCTCTTACACTTTCGTTTGTGAGGAACCTCCTTGGGGGGGCTGTCCAAAGAGGCCTCACCAACAATGTCCGGTTCCTCTACAGGAACCATCTGGGACGTAGGCGCAGGCTGTCTTCGGGGCCGGATGATGGAAGACAGGCCCGTCTGAGAGGGAATGGAGGGTGGATCCATAGCAAGAACCTGGGGCCTCGAATACCTCGAAAGGACCCTCTCTACGATGTCGAATGCCGAGGGTGAGCTGTTCTCCCTAGGATCAGAAAGCAGCCCCCTTGGATCCGGCGTGTGGATCGGTGCCGGAGATGACCCGATCAGATCCGAAAGAGCAGTACGCTCTGACCTCAATGGAGCCGAAAGCACACTAACCCCTCCGGATCCGACGCTCAGCTCACGGCCCCGAGAGCTTGGATCTGAAAAGGGACCCGACAAACTCGAAGGTGCAGTCAGCGCCGAAGTAGGAAACACTGTCAGCGCCATTACCCTGACTCCAAAGCTACTCGGATCCGGCAGCTCCGAACCCCGATAGTGGGTCGGAGAAGGAGCAATGGGGGCGAAAAATGGGGTCGGGCTCCCCCCGGAGGGGGGGGGGCAAGAGCACCATCTACAGCTGGGCCTGAAAAAATCGACACATCGTCCGGTCCATGTCCGCATCGGATAAACTTCTGGTTGACCTGGATGAGGCTGCCGAGGCTGGGCGGGAAGGCCGTATAGACGACCTCGAAGGTGACCGGGTCTCCTCCTCCGGCTCCGGGGAGAAACGTGGAGAACGAAGCCAGGAGGGAGAAGACCCGGAGACCTTAAGGGGGGAGACAAGCTGCTTAAATGGCGGGGCCAAGGGGACTGAATCGGCCAGCCTCTTGTGGCTACGATGCCTGTCCATATCACGCTCCTTGTCTTTCTTGTCTTTTTTTCTGGTGTCCCTTTCCTCCTGAGCCGAAGAGGGAGCTTGAATCCCGGCCAGGACAGTGGGAACGGTCGGTGGAGCAGCCGCAGCTGCGGCTGGCGCTGCAGAGGGAGAGAAGGACAAAGCCGAATCAGGGGGCAAAAGGCCCGCAAGGACTAGTTTGGTCCTCCTATCCCTCAAAGCCCTCGGGTTGAAGGCCGCACAGATAGTGCAGCCTGACGAAAGGTGGTCCACGCCCAGGCAAATAATGCACCGAGTGTGGCCATCCGCTGGGGACAGCTTATAGCCACACTCAGAGCATTTAGAAAAAATTGCTTTTGGGCCTTCAGACATTTTTAGAAAATAACACGCCCACACGCACACACCTTCACACACAAACAGAAGGGGGGAGGGGAAAATATCTAAACTAAAGCTAACATGAAAAACTACCAAAAAAGTTTAAGGGAGGAAAAGGTACCACACACACCAAGTTTAGAGAGATTTTTAAGGTAAAAATGTTTGAATATCTATTTTAAACTCACAACCCAACGCTAAAAGCTCGTTCTCAGATGCTTCAAGAAGCCGCGGCAAACGAGATCTGAGGACTAGAGGGAGGTAGCAGGGTATTATGGGTAGGGGGAGGAGCTCGGATCTTTTGCTAGGAAAGCTGCCGGCTCGGATCCGATACCCACAGGTTGCTGATCAAATAAAGTTAACTACTTCAGATCTTATCATTTAATCCATTATAACTCTTGTAATAACAGTCATTTTTACTAATTTCATCTTTTCTTGGAAAAAATTCTTCTCATTTGCTCCTGAAGAGTAACCAATACTTGCATACAAAATACCTTTAATATGAATTTGTCTTACAATATGTAGCCCTTTATTACTTCAGAAAACTCTTAATATAGAAATACACCTTTAAAACAGTTTAACTGTAATCATACTATTGTTTACAGATGGACATTCCTTTATCCATTTAAAAATGCATTACAAATTACCAATGCACATTAGTTACCATCCTTTGCAGGAGGTAAGATTTCTATCAAGTTTCTCATAACCCCTCTACTGCTGGAACATTTTAGAAAATTTTGATTCTTTTCATGTGGATTATTCCATAAATACAACAAACACGTCTGTAGTCTTCTGACACTAACTTTTAAACTAAAATGTTACAATCTGAATTCTACTACGTGGTACAAGGTACCTAATGTTATGTATCAGATTAGCTATGTTAAGCTTAATGCTTTACTAAGTTATTACTGCAAATACAGAAAACAGGTCATTTTTTGTATAATTTTTGTACCCATACCTCCTGACACTTAAATTACCTATTAAATCACACACTTCTCTGTCTGACAGTGACGATCATTCAAGCAGCCACAAGTGTGCTTTCTATCCCCCTCTCCTAGTTCACCACAAATGACATCTATACTCATCTGTCATGCATGCATGCTCCCCCACATGCACTGACAGAAGCTACTACCATCACCTTGTGAGGCTTCACCCACATCATTCCTGGCATCAGCTCTCTGCTTCTTGATGGGATTTTGCTCTCTGGCTGAGACCCAGTCATCACTACTGTGGCACGAGTCAAGTTGCAACCACCATCTCTCCCCCAGGTTGGGCTTGTCACTCTTCCTTGCCTGTGCTAGCAAGTGGCCAAGCCACTAGCTGAACTCCAATCACTAGGACTGTGGTCAGGGTTTCTTCCTTCAGTACCACTAGCACAGGCTATACTTCATATTTTTTAAGGTTTTAGCAATACAACAGTTCATCTCTGTTTACTTGTTTAGGTGTTAGTTCAGTAAAAATATTTGGAATACCTTTGTTTTTAAAAATTTGTATTAGATAATGAAATAAATTAGCCTTTTTAATTCGAGGAGTTTACTCAGTCATAGTTGCTTGAATATTTTCCTTACCCCCATTTAAGGTTACTGGCTTACCACCATGTCTATCACAATGTTACCTAGTATAGGTTTCCCAGCCTTGGTGCTTTTTTAACTTAAAATGCTGTAAAAATCTCAGTATATTGCAGGCATTTAATTTATAAATCAATAATTTCCTTTTTTAATCTAGCAGGCATGAATGAAGATATGTTATGAACTGGCACAAGAGCAGTTTTGCTGTTTAATGTACATGCATCATGTAATTACAAAAATAATGTCTATTTTGTCAGCATTGTGGCAGTAGGTAAAAAGGAAAAAGCTAAATATTTTTATTTTTAACAATGATTGTTTTTTTTTTGTTTTGTTTTTGTTACCTGTAAGGTATTAGTTTTACACAGAAAATTAAGTCTTTGTCTTAAAAATTCATTAAGTATCCATCTTATCATTTTTTTTAAATCTGGTAGGTACCTTGTCATTAACAGCCCTGAGTTTCTCTTGCCAATTAATATTATCTGTGATGTTTGTAAGATTAATGAAGCACATTGTACAATATATAGAGTGACCCCTCTGACAATTCCCTGCTACCTGGAGAAATTTCAAGGCAAAGGAGAAATGGAAGCAGGTTGCCAGGTTTTTCCTTTCATATCACACTTGCATGCACTCACATCTACAAGCAATATATATTCCCTAGTCCACCTTGTAGCACATCTTTGGAATGTGGGAAGCAACCAGAGCACCCGAAGAAAACCAGCACAAGAACAGAGAACATGTAGACTCCACACAGCTGGATACCAGACTGGAGAACTTCTTGCTGTGAGGTGGCAATGCTACCCTTTGCACCACTGTGCTACCCTGTTCTTGCAAATAATGACTGTTAGATCTGCATTAATTAAAGTAGCAATAGTAGTCCATGCATTTACCATGATACATAGCTTTGGATATTCACTTTAAAAGCTGACTAAATTCTTTTATCCCTCTCATCATAACATACATTACGTTTGTCTAGAAAAAAGATTGATTAAATTTAAGCAGCTTTGTAGTACTGTTATTGTGTGTGTGTGTGTGTGTGTGTGTGTGTGTGTGTGTGTGTGTGTGTGTGTGTGTGTGTGTGTGTGTGGAGGGGGCTAGTGAAACCTCTTGAATAGTGTGTTAATCCCTCAGCCATTGTCCCTTCTGTTTTGTAAAACCTACTCTTAAAACTCTTACATTACTGCACTCTATTTTAAACAGCATTGTACCAAACTCAGTATTACGGTAACATGAGCTGTTCTTGTGCTGGTTTTCTTCAAGTGCTCTGGTTGTCTCCCACATTTCAAAGATATGCTACAAGGTCGACTAGGGACTATGTTGGCTACTGTGATATAGGGAAATATTGCCAGCCCAGCTATCTGGACTTTTGTAAGTAATCATATGTCATTTGTGAATATCAACATGATTCATATGCTTGTCTTACAAATGTAAGAGAACTATATGTTATGTGTATATTAAACTGCTAATACAGAAGTGTGTATTGAACAGGGTTTATACAGTACTGAGCTTCAAGGATGTGTCCACAGTGTACCCTACTGGAAAAGAACAGAAATGCATATAAACTATATACCTATGCAAATGTATATTATTTTTAACAGTAGAAACTACATCATAAAAGGGGTTAACTTGCAAAACTTCAAGAAAATAAGTTGAAATTAAACTGTTTTACGATTGTGCTATAAAAGTTCATTTCAATGCAGCAAGAAGACAGGATGTCTAGAACTAGGGTGCCTTCTGCATTGTTTTGCAAGTGTTTTATTATTTTATGTCCTTTAGCAGGTGCAAACATCTGAAGGCTATGTATTCTCACAGAGAGCTGCTACATTCTGTTAGTTTTGACAAAAGGGGTTTAGCTTAGAAACTAAAGTGAGGTGACAAAAAGTGATGTCATCCAAGCTAACCCAGCAGTAATATTTGATATTAATTTAAGAACTCTCTGAGAGAGAGAGAGAGACTGTGCATTTTGCATTTTGTCTTTGACCTGGAAACATCCACTCATCATCATCACCATCTGCACTTGCCTTGCTGCAAGTTAGATTTAGGGCATAGTATCTCTTTTAGATATAGATAGGAATATAGTAAATATTACTTTAGATGTTTTCTGTATTTATTTGAGACTGTCCTGCAATGTTGTTTTAAAATATTTCTGTGATTTTGAACCCTGATGTTACTGTGTTGATTTACTGAGTATTGTCTTATTCTTTTATTATTTATTATTAAATATATTTAAATCTGTACTTGGGGACACTGTACAGGCCCCTCCTAAATAGCCTTGCAAGTCTTGATCAGACTAGCATTTGGATTAATAATAACATTACATAGTAAGATTGGAATCCTTTGTAAGGTACTTATAGCAGCTAATAAGTAGGGGTTGGTGGGAGCAGAAACTACATTAGAGTCTGGGCAGAAGGAGGCATAGCTAGTAAGTCTGTGCCAGCCTTTCCCAGGTGTGTGTATGTGTGTGTGTGTGTGTGTTTGTATATAAATCAAATTTTAGTGTGTGTGTGTGTGTGTGTGTGTGTGTGTGTGTGTGTGTGTGTGTGTGTCAGGTACTTGGGCAGGGACATGAAGCACTGGTTGGACAGAGAGGGTGTTGGAGGTCTTGGCTTGGCCCCTCAGCTGAGATCTTAACTCTATAGCTGTGCCAGTGGGGAGTCTTATTGGGGATCTGGAGAAAGAGGGAGAAACCACCCCCAGACTGACTATGGTCTCTGTGTGCTCTTAAGGGAAATTGCACTTCACTGTTTGTGTACTAGTCATCCTCCCAGTGTGTACATCCCCTAGCTGTTGCCAGTGGTGAGAATTGAGGCTCCTTGATTACTGGGCCCTTGTTGGGATGTCACAGCTACTATCAAGCCATTTGCCAGACAAAAGTCTAGAATGGCCTCTCCTTCTTTATTCCTATTTATACCTCTCAACATGGAAACATCAAAAATCTGGACAAAGGCCCATGAAAAATAGGTACAAATGTGTGCACTAATTAATATAAAATTCACATACATAATTAAGCAACCCTGCCCACTCCAGTGGAACTGTGGGATGCCAACCTTCAAACCCAAAGTGAAAGAACAGACAACCAAAATATGCCCCCCAAAAAAACCTGTAGTAAATGGTAACCATTTTTTTGAAATGCGTAGCAATGATGTTCACTGGGAAGGCAAAAAATGAATTTTGTTTTTGGTGACTTGCAGTATGTGAGTTTTTTGGTAAAAGCAAGGCATTTAATGGCAGGCAATATTCTAATCTTAGCAAAAGAAAATTATAGTTTGCTAGTACCGCCAAAAGTCATTCTCCATGGCCTACTGATCAACGGTGTAGCTAGAGTTTGTGCCACCAGGGCTGTCTTTGAGCTTGCTGCCCTTCCCCCCTCACAAAATCATAGTTGAATGCCCCCCCACCCCCCGCATACACAGCCCTACCCCCTGCAGCCATTCCAATGTTTCATTACTTGGCTATTTCACCCCATTTACCATCAACACTGTAATGTGCATATTGCTTTACTTCTACAATGATTATCTGGATTCAATTTAAAAATTGTATTTTACATTTTATAGCACAAACATTAATAGACATCTGCAAAACAAAGCAATGCAGTCTTACAATGAAAATGGACTTAACATTAAAACATTTCTGCCCTTGTAACTCACATTCATTGAAACAGCACTGAAACCCACATTCAAAGAAAATGCATCTGGCCAGTGGTGGATAAAGATTAGCTTTGGGCTGTTTTTAAATCATAGGCCCCTTGCACATGAAACATGCATGTGTTTTTTGATACACCTTCCTGACTGTATTAAATTATATTCCTTGTATAACACAGCCCACTTGTTAGAGCAGGTTTTAAATTTATTTTGAACATTTTTCCAGTAAGCAATGAAACAAAACACATGAACCAATAATAAGAAAACTGCCCAATTCAGAACATTTCCATCATAAAAGTCTACTTAAACTTCTACAATCCACCAGTTAGGCAACAAGACCTAGGCTTGCAACCTTTGTAAATGGCAACTTTTAAAAAAAAACGTAAAATACAAAAAAAAAAAAAAAAAAAAAAAATCAATGAATGACATTCTCTAACTTAGTCTGCATATATTTGCCATCTGATTACAGAGTTTGCTTCTGCATTTTAAAACTAATGGAGTATCAGGTTTAACAATTTTTTCTCTCTCCCACTACCAATTTTCATTTACAGGTGCAGGAAGTCATTCCTTGACAGTACAAGTAATAAGAGTTCAGTGATGTGTTTTTCTGTAAGTTGCCTTTTACACGTGCAGCAAATACCAAAATCTCTTTAGAGCTTGCTGCATTTGTAAAGGAGAACTTGTAGACAAAACTCGCTCTGTGGATAAATGTACCTTATGAGAATTATGTCTTTTAGGAGCAAATTAGCTCAAACAAAATAAAAAATAGCTTCCCATTTTCCATGTGGAACATGACCATAGACAGAACAGCATACTCCGCACTCATCTAGAGTAAGATGATGGAGGAAATGAGGGGTTGCAAGTTTATGCATGCAACATAGTGGGTGTTGCTGATAAACACATTGTCACTGCCCAATCAAAACAGAATTTTGACTGAATTTTAAACAGTGGGATAGCCCCTTTTAAATATTTAAGCATTTTTTAACTTGGCAGAATATTACAGCTGAGCCAGACTTGACTCCAAAAATAAATAAAGAACAATAATAAAAATAAGGACCGCTGCAACACAGAATGAAAAGGCACAACTGCATGTTCAACTACATGCCTTTTTCACAGAAATCCTATTATATATTCTTTTCTATAGAAATAAATAATACCGGAGAATTGAAAGTGCGATAACCGATAATACATACTGCTTGCAGAGCTATAACTCAGAAAAAAATGGTTGACTGCCTGCGGTGTAAGTCTGTAATGCGAGCATTACTTTAACAGCTAAGAACAAGTGATCACATTACAGAACCTTACAAAAATAATAATAATAATAATTATGACTGAAGGATACGTATATATCAGCCAACAAAACTGTAAGGGCTACGGAGAATACAAATAACTAACATACCTGACTTAAAAGAAAATAAATGTTTCCAGGAAATGACTGGCTCCATGCTATTGAGGTACGGGTTCCTATTACCTAATCAAACTTCCAGAAGGTCGAACACCAGAAGTTCGAACCTGGAAGTTCAAAAGGTGAAAATGTGGAATTTGGTTGGACGTTTCTGCAGCTTCAACATTTTCTCCATTGTGGTGCAAAAGTTATGGAACGGGTTAAGGTAAGTGTGCGATTGTATTGTGACAGACTTTAGTGTTAGGGTGCGGGTAAGGTAAGTGTGCGATAGTGACAGACTTTAGGGTTAGGGTGCAGGTAAGGTAAGTGTGCGATAGTGACAGACTTTAGGGTTAGGGTGCAAGTAAGTGTGCGATAGTGACGGACTTTAGGGTTAGGGTGCGGGTCAGGTAAGTGTGGGATAGTGACGGACTTTAGGGTTAGGGTTTGGGTTAAGGTTAGTGCATAGGTAGTTGTGTATGTAAGGTTTAGTGTAGTTTTATAAGGTTTTTGGTGTGCTTGTGTTGTGTGTGTGTGTTTCAGAACAGCAATTTTTTTCCCCTGGGAAAAAAATTAGCTGTTCTGATGTTTTAATGTTATTACATTTCGATCTTCCAAGTTTGAACATCTAGTGTTCGACCTTCTGGAAGTTCGATAATGTAATAGGAACCTGCAGGTACAGTTAAGACCCCTCAACAAAATACATGCATCCATCAACTAGTGTGAGCAAATTATTTCCCACTTCCCAGAGATGCCCAGCCCAGCTTCATCTTTTAATTGGCTGTAATAGCCATATTAAAAGTTTCTGATGCATATTAGACAGCACAGTAACAACTTTGTAAACCAACTTCTACACCAGTTCGCCCTCATTCACCTGGAAGTATATATACCTTGTGGTAAAGCATCATGGGAACCTTAGTTTTCTGTCAAGTATAGGAACAAATATATTTATTTAAAATAATATTTATGCTTGCATACTAATATTAACATTTCACTAACGCTTTTAACAGTTACACAGAGCTGACAAAAGCATGATCGCAAGTATTACCATCACACCCTCTGCTTCTTTGTTGTTTTTGCAATCCTATTTGTGTGTGTGTTTGACTCCACTGATAGTTGCAGCCTGTATTGTCATGGCTACAGGCTTATAAGCAACTAAGTTTGGCTAAAGCAGCAGTAGTTCTTTCAAATTATTAAGTTAAATTAAAATTTGTTCAGGTAGACAGTGGCCTGTATTGAAAAAGCAAAATGGATAACTGTGATTTAGAGAAGCTTTCAGTTACTGTCGAGAAGCTGGAGCCCAGATTTAAATCATCTGTTTTAAATTGCAAAGTGGCATTGCCAAGCTGTACATAGAAAATAACTCTAGTTGTTCTGACACAGTGGAGCATCTTATAAGGCTATTGTAAGTCATATATAATGCATTGAAAGTTGCTTTATGATAACCAATTTATGCAGATGTGAGACTTCTACTAGATTTAACATGTAGTTTCTTACTCAGAATTCATATAAGAAATAATTTTCAAAGTAATACAACTTCAACTTGTATTTGAAGACAGGATATGATACAGACAACGATATCTGTAAATGTAGCAAAGAATGTGACCATCCGCTATGGATAATGACCACAATACAGAGAAGGCTACTTTTTTAATGCAGCGCTTATCTGTCAAGAGGTATTCAGTTTTGATCTACAACTCTCACCTCCAAGCTTACCTGGTAAAGATCAGTTTATTTGTCCTTTCTTTGCCCCCATGCATACTAAGAGGAGTGCTAGCATGTAAATGTGGTAGACAAATAAGAAAAAGAACCTCTACATGATGAAATTAACAGATGCATCTCCACAGTGAAAGGAATACAGGAGAGGGTTTGTGGGTGGTCCTAGAACAGCAGCAAAGAAAACAGGAAAAAAAGCAAGGGGTATTATTATTATTAAGCCATTACAGTGCCCATACTATCTGTACAGCTCTGCAAGAATGTCAAAGGCAAAGGATGGCTGAAAATACTGGAGCTGTATGTATGGAATGGAAGAAACAGTCAAAATTGTTATTTGTTATTCCAAAGCACTGTGACAGATGTATACAGCTACATTCAGCCGATAGGGAACACAAACATTTGAGAAATGAGGAAACATCTGAATAAGCACATGCTGGCCCTTTAACTAAACATTGTAAATAAAGAAAAAAAATTGTGATTTGAAGGGGCCACTCGGGAATTCGTGGCACCCCGTTATTTTAGTCTCTAAACTGGGAAATTCTGAGTAATTTGGTACAGTTGAGAGGTATGCTCCTATTGCCCCACTTAAGTGGACCGAGGCAGACCTCATATCCTGGAGAAAAATAAAAGCATACACGCAAGGCCACAGAGATTCTGACAAATCCAGCTCAAACAACCTGAAACGTAATATTAGCGCTTTTGTTTTATTTTGCAATAAACTTTCTTATGAAGAAGTTTTATTATAAAAAAAATGAAAGTGCTAATATTTTGTTCCGAGTTGTCTGAACTGGATTTGTCGAAATCTCTTTGGCCTTGCGTGTGTGTTTTTATTGGACCTCATATCCTTTTCTGTCTATCCTGATAATGTGCACTCAGGTTACCCATTATCAACACCAATTCTTGTTGTCCTGCTTTATCTAGCAAGTCCTGCAACTGCAGTATGAATGCATTCTTTTCCTCACTATCACACCTTGCTGTAGAGCATAGGCTATTATGAATGCTGCCCTATAGTTAGGCTGGAGCCTGATTGCCATTCTGATGCCATCTCCCATGGCCTTCTGAAGCTTCTCCTTTGCCACAATTCCCACACCATTTCTAACTTGTCCTCCTCTTTGGTAGTAGACTCCAGATTCCAAGACAAGTGGCTTTGCTGCACTGTCCTTCCATCTTGTCTCCTAAACACATATGATGTCTGGGCTCCTCCTCACCATCATGTCATCTACTGCCATGGCCTCAATTTTTTTAGGTGCTATGATTCAACTGATTAAAGTGAACACAAGAATGTAAGATGTTGAGGTTGCCAGCAAGGGATACTACCAAGGGAGCCCGCAGGATTTTTTGCAGGGGGGTGCAAACCCAGAGCCCCACCCACATAGCTCACCCCGCCCCCTTCCAACACAGCCCCGCCCAAGTCCACCCACCCAAGCCCCGCCCACACCGTCATTCCAGTGTCCCATTACTTGGCTATTTCTCCCCATTTACTGTAGACACTGTTCAAATCTGTGTGCATACTGTTTTATGCTTTAGTTCTACAATGATTACAGGCAGTTGGATTTAATTTACAACTTTTATTTCAAACATTATAGCCCAAACACCGAGACATTTATTAAACCTAAACAAAGCAATAGTCTTACAATGAAAACAGACTTGGCATTAGAGTTTCTCTACTTTTGAAACTGTCAATGAAACAGCATTGAAACCCACATTCAAAGAAAATGCATCTGGCCAGTGGCAGGTTATTTACCTTTGAACTGTTTTCAAGCAATAGGTTCCTTGCACACCGTTAGGGTCATGCAAAAGTTATTTGATTTACCTGATTGTATTAATTATAATATATAATTGAATTCTATATCTTGTATTATACAGCAACACTTGAGTGTCTCTGCCGAAGTAAAAGTAATCTGAATAATTCCACATTAAAGATATCTGAAACTAATGAAGATGTTGCTAGAAAACTATATATTTCAGTGTTTCATCTACAAATTCAGTGCCTGCTGCCGTCAAAGAATAAATTGCCTAGGTTAAATTAAAAAAATGGTAAGCTGGTATATTGCAATAGAAAATGGATGACAAGCTGAAAAACAGGTTCATAGTTATTAGGCATCTCATCCAAAGGAGGACATCCTGAGGACTGCAGCATACAAATGTATATGCTGTAGGAATAGAACCTCAAGCCTTTACATTAAGATGCAAGTATTCTACTTGTGGTGCTACTAACATAGCTTTAAAGCTTTATACCACAATAGAGATACCAATTGCTAAACAAAACAGTTGCACATAGTAAACAGACTTGGCATGAGCAGCAGTGAACTTAGCTTCCTTAAAACTCAGTTCCTTGAAAATGCACTTGAAAATTCTACCTGCTAACTCTAGCTTGGGCATTTCACTTTCTCTCTCTCACAAACATACCACACCCCTCAAGACCTCAACCTTAGTGCAAGAAATCTTGACAAAGCCTAAAATAAATAGGGACAGACTATAAATATAGCTCTCAGAAACTTAGAAAATTGCAAGAGTAGCAGGATTTGTGTTAGTATGCATTTTTCTAAATGACATGACATCTAAAACTGAAATCTCATTTAGCAACTTCAGATTTTTGCCCCATATTCCTCCTAAAAAGGATTGGACAGCTGAGGGGTATGCTACCTCCCTCTTATACACACACCAAATAATGCTGGCCAGACTTTAATTAGTTCTGGGAAGGTTGCACTGAACGGCACCGTGCTTGATCTGAAGTGGGTGAAATCCTGGTAGCCAGTGATAACTGATCTGCAGCTCAGCAATGTGGAGCATTAAAGCATTTTTAGCAGAGCATTGTTTTATCACTACCTATTGTGTTTGCACATAAGCTGTAGTCATTTCAAACATTTGCCTTTTTTGATTATTACAGAGTACATTTACCCACCAGAGCTATTGTGTTTTGACTTCAGTGTGGAGATAGTTGTTGCAGGGCTTGGCTTTAAGTAAGGTAGCAAAGCTTATTTACCATATACCATTAAAGCCACCCAACTACAAGTGTACTAACACACAGACACTGCTATAAGACACTGGTCTCCAATAAAATGTAATGAGCTTTTGAAAATACTGTAATCCTGTCCTTTTATTACAAATACTGTCATATGCATTTCAATACCCAAGGCTTATACATTATCTAGTCATGTAAATATTCTTTGCATGGCAACAACGAAAAGGCTTTCAATGCTGGTAATTCTTTAACAATATGCTTACTAAAGCTTACTTGCATCTTACAATCTCCGACAAGCTTACCTGATGTTCATTAAACCATAGCTACTTAAACAGAGCAACAGGGCACTGTGACAGCATGCAGTTCCTGAATAATAAGAAGCATAAATCAACAGTATAAACATCTGATAGAAAACCAGAACATTTTGCAAAATCAAGGACAGATGAAAAGCCATGGTCGATTTGTGATCTACCTTGGATGGGGAATACTCTGCACACTTACACTGCATAACTGCTCCTTGCCTTCCTTGGACACATCCAGAGCCACTACAATGGGGGATGGGGTGCAATAAGTATACATTTTGCAAAATCAAGGACAGATGAAAAGCCATGGTCGTATTTGTGATCTACCTTGGATGGGGGAATACTCTGCACACTTACACTGCATAACTGCTCCTTGCCTTCCTTGGACACATCCAGAGCCACTACAATGGGGGATGGGGTGCAATAAGTATGTCATAATTTGAAATGTCTCTGGCTGACAGTGATGGCTCTGACACTCATACCTCTCAACTTCAGAGCAAGAAATCTGGACAAAGCCATACATAGAACTAGAAGTGGGACACAGTCCCAAAAATAAGGCCAATTTTTAAATATTGCTCTTATTAACTTAAACAGAACAGGTAGATCTTACATTAGTACAAATTTTCTGAAGGGTATAAAATATGAAACTCAAATGTCTGCCATTATTTTCTAACTTCAATCTTTAATGACTTGCCACTAATTTGAAAACCACAATTTTATGAAAAACAGACCAAAATGTGATGCAAAAATACCTGTCAAAAAGAGGGACACCTTTTTAATATTAACAGTTAACTTGCGCAGCTAACAAAATAAGAGCATCCACATGCATTTCTGAAATAAAGGTAATCTATAACTGATCATTACAGTTATATATAATTGTCATTTTGGAGGAGGGATTATTAGGGGAGAGCAACATTTTGAGCCAGAATTGGGGACAATTGAGATGTTTGGATATTCCTAATCTACAAAGTGATTTGCACGCACCTCTCAACCTCTTAATGCAGGAAATCTGAACAAGGCCAAATATATTGGGGAACATACAAACACTACTAAAAATTGCTCTTTATAAAACTTACAGTCTTGCATTAGCATGCATTTTCTGAAGGTTATGACATCTGAAACTCAATGTCTGTCATTTAATGGCTTCATTCCTAAATGATTTGCTAGAAAATCACAAATTTTATGAGGAACAAACCAAAAATAAGCAGCAAATATCTACCATTCTGCAAAGATATGGACAACTGAGAGGTATAGTTCAACCGGGGCTGTATGAGTTTGCTACCCCCCCCCTCACAAAATCATGGTCAAATGGAGCCTCCCCCCTGCAGCCATTCCAATGTCCCATTCCTTGGTTATGTTGCCCCATTTAGCATAAACACTAATGTGCATACTGCTTTACTTCTGCGATGATTTAGGATTTCATTTGAACGTTTTATTTTGCATTTTACAGCACAAACCCTAATACATATCTATTAAAGCAATGCAGTTTCACAATGAAACTAGATTAACATTAAAACTTCTCTGCCCTTTAAACTCACATGCATTGAAACAGCACTGAAAACCACTTTCACAGAAAATACATTTTGCCAATGGCAAATATTAACTCTGGGCTGTCTTCAAAATCATAGGCCCCTCGAACACAACATAAACATGCTCTTTAATACACCTTCCTGACTGTATTACATTATATTCCTTGTACAATACAGTACAGTTGTTAGAGGGCATTTTAAATTTATTGCTTTGAACATTTTTCCAGTAAACAATGAAACAAAAGGCATCCACCAATGACAAAATTGCCCAATTCAGAACATTTCCATCATAAAGTCTACTCAAGTCCACCAAGTATCAGTAAAAAATATACACAATCTCTGTAGTAAAATCCACATTGAAGAAATTTGTAACTAATAAAGAGGTTGCTGCTAGCAAACACTTTATATGTCATTGTTTAATCTACAAATAAAGTGCCTGTTACCCTTGAAGAATAACTTGCCTTTGTTGCATGCAATAAAAAAAATGAAAAGCTAGTAATACCGCAATAGGGAATGGATAGCAAACTGTTAACAGTTCCATAGTTACTAGGTATCTTTGCCAAAAAGACTGCAGCATCCATCCGCTTTACAACACAATACAGCATCAGCAATGCATTTACCTACTGTGAGAGTAGAACCCACAGCCTTCAGCATCTAAAGTAAGTACACTATCTGTTGTGCTATTAACAATGCAAGCAGACTAAACATAAGCAGCACTAAACTTTTGCTCCCCTGCAGCTCTCAGCTCCTTGTAAAATCTACTCGACACTCAGCTGTATCTCTGAAAAAGAGAGACCTATAGAGTTAGTGGAGGAGAAAAAGAAAAAAAAAAGCCCGTCAGCACTAGGTAAAGTACCAAAATACTTCTACATAGTAACTCTTTCCTGTCTAAGTACACTTTATCCTTGTCACAATTACTAACACGGACACTACAAGCAGTCTATGAAATAATTTAAGCAGATGTATGTTATCTGCAGCTGCTTAAATGATTAACTGATACTCACAAAATTGCACCATTCACCTATTGGGACCAATCAGCATCTCCTCCACAGTGTCAACTGTGCTTTTAACAGTTTGCTGCCTGGGCAGCAGATTCCTTCATCCTATCCTAGATGTAGCTTTGAATTCCATCTTTATCTATAGCAGAGATCAATGTAATAGATGCATAGTGTGGCACCTTTCATAAATATATACCATTACATTTTTGTTAGTCTTCAGATACTACATATTCATGTGAGCTGTTAAAGTTACAGCTAGTGGTCTCTGGCTTTAGTTTAAGAATTCTGGGGTAAATTATTTCATGTTTTCTTATCCAACGCCTGACTTACAGACCATAAAAAATTCAGATAAAAAATAGACTGATATTACCTGATCTACCTTTATTTTAGCTATGGAGGTATCAATCCCCAAAGAAGAAAAAAAAAAACAGCAGTAGGTACTAAACAGATATTATAACTTAACATTTACATTTGCTTCTTAAAGTGATACAGATGAATTTTGCACCTGCAGTCAAGATAATAATGTCCAACCTCATTTCTATCTCTGCAGTCCATGTAGATGGTTTACAAAGCTGCCCTAGACATCTCAGCTTCAGATTTCCTCTAGCAGTGACTACAACTTATTTCCCTGCCTCACAAAAATTCCCAGAACTAACAAGTGAAATGTCCTACACATCTTTATGGTGACATTTCAAGAGAAAGAAAGAAATCATCACTTTAACAAGTACACACACCTTATGTTTCGACCTATACATGCTTGAAAACCTTCTTACTGCAGCTGTCTGATTTACTTCAAGAAAACTAATTCTTAACCTTTCAAAATATAAGTTATGATTTTCAGAACCCAACAAAAGCTATGATCAGTTCCACCAGACTGGGCCATCCCAGGCTCTGCTAAAAATTGCTAAAGATCACTTTTCCCTTAGAATAGCTAGGGCTCTAGCTAGTCTTATTTCTAGATAAAAAATATTTGCTATATTTTTAAAATATTCTTTTATCTCCAGCAGTTGGGGAAGCCACTAATAAAAGAATCATCACTTTAACAAGTACACACACCGTATGTTTCGGCCTGCAAAATCTGACGTTTGTACCACAAATGTCCCACTTTGGACATTTGAAAAGGTGGCAAGTTGGCAACCCTATAGTACACTGCGCGCACACACACACACACACACACACACACACACACACACACACACACACACACACACAAACAACTCTACCTGAAGCGTCCCATCTTCCGTCTGTTTACTCCCGCGAGTCCCGCTTGGTATTCCGTTTCAGGTCCCATCTTTTTCCATTCCCGCTCGAATCATCCCGCTTGCAAAGCCATCCTTGTAAACTCCCGCTCACAAACTTCTAAATATTCACGAGAGCGATGATGTCACGCCCGCGACTGGACTGTTAACACACACGGACTTCTTTCTTCTTAAAGAAGAACGCACGTACAAAAAAAAAAAAAAAACTTTTAACTTTTTTTTAAATTATCTAGTCAGCCGATTCCAGGGGGGTGCAAGTGCACCCCCTTGCACCTGCCTGCGGGCACCCTTGGATACTACTTGCCATACCATAATGTGAAAAGGACAAGTAAAGCTGTGTGTCATCAGCATAGCTATGGCATGCTAACCTTTTCTATTTTAAGATCTTCCAAAGGAATCATGTAAAGTGTGAATAGCAGCAGACCTAGGGCATAGCCCTGCAGTACTTCACACTCACTAATTCTGGAGGAAACCTTCTAAATGTGGCTTAAAAGAACTGACAAAAACCAACTCTAGCACCATACAAGATAAGTACATAAATACTTTATCAACAGGCCTTGGCCTACACTATCAAATGCTGCACAGAGAAAGAGAGAAGAGAGAGAGAAATTCAGAAGGACTAGTACAAACAATACCACTGGTCTCAAGCCATTAAAAGACTGACAACACCTCAGGCAGGATCAGTCTATGTAATGCAGCAACTGCAAAGCTCTGAGTGAAAAGGATCCATGAGCCCACTGACTGTTCAATAAATCTCCAGGTCCAGGCAGGGGGAAGGAGGGCGGGAAGTAATGAATGAATAAAGATCTACAACACAGACAGAATGTTATGGTAAGACATAACTTCTTTATCTGACGTTGGAAATCTTTATTCATTCCTTACTGTTAGGACAGAGTCCCCAGCTACTTGAGTCCTGGGTGGCCCTAAGGAAGGATATTCCTGAGCACCACAGAACCAAAGGAAGCTTGTCCCTTGGAGGCCAAATCCAATTTGTAATGACTGATAAAGCTATGAGGTCTTGCCCAAGTGGCTGCTGCGCAGATATCATCCATACAGGCTCTGGAATGGAAATCCACAGAAGTAGCCATCGATCTAGTAGAATGAGCCTTTATTCTGGAAGGTAAGGATAGCTTACTCTGATGTTAGATAAAGGTAACGACGTTTCAAATCCAGGAGGATGGAGTCACTTTGGAGACAGGTTTACCCAATCTGGGTCTTGTAAAGGTAACAAACAACTGATCCATTTTCCTAAAAGATTAATAACAACAAAGCTGCCTATGAACATCAAGGGTGTGCAACAGATACTCTCCCTCTGTTTGAATGCTGAGGGAAGAAAACCGGCAGATCAATAGATTGGTTAATGGAAAAAACAAATGACCTTGGGCAAGAAAGAAAGGTCAGTAGGAGGGGATACTCTATCCCTGTGGAACTTCAAGTAAGGTCTCTTGACACTCAAGGCCTCAACTCAGATACACTTATCGCTGAGGTAAGTGCTACTAGAAGGAGTGTCTTCCATGATAAAAATTTTACATCACAAGAATCAAAAGACTCAAAAGGAGGGTCTGTTAATGATTGAAGTACCAAGGTCAAGTCGCAGGGTTCTACGGGAGGCTTGACAGGAGGTTTAACAAGTAATACTCCTTTCAAAAAGGTTTTGCACAAGTGATGTGACATAACAGAAGAATTATCAAATCCATTATGAAAATTGGCGATAGCTGCTAAATGTACAGTGATTGTCAATGCTGAGGCTCCTGCATGTAGAAGAGTCATCAGGTATTGTAGGAACTTTTGAACAGGCATAGAGAAAGTATCTAAGTTCTGATCTTTGGCCCAAATAGAGAACCTAGTCCATTTACTAGAATAATTTTTCCTGGTGGAAGGTGTGTGTGCAGCCAGAAGAATTTCACGAATGGGAGATGAGATATCAGGCAGCCTGGCAATCACTGGAAGTGGAGGAACCAAGCTGTGAGCTTGAGGCTGTGGAGATTGGGGTGAATCAGTCCCTGGGGATGAGATGGCAGACCTTGGGAATGATCCAGGATCCATGGCTGTGACTTGGAGGAGGCCATAGGAACGGGAACCACACATGACTGGGGCAATGAGGATCACTTTGCTTCTCAACCTTTGAGCTTTCTGGAGGAATTTCGGGATGATGGGAAATGGGAGAAAGGCATACAGTAGACCCGGGGGCCAATCTTGAATTAAAGAGTCCCTCGGGCGTTTCACCCCTTATGGGGGATCAGGGCAAAGTAAATTCTGCATTTGTTGTTTA
Organism: Protopterus annectens; assembly: GCF_019279795.1. NCBI lineage: Eukaryota > Metazoa > Chordata > Ceratodontiformes > Protopteridae > Protopterus > Protopterus annectens. The sequence goes on from NC_056735.1 coordinate 313,667,659, forward strand.
AGGGGGAAGCAAACAGACTGCAGCAAGGCTTGCCCCAGAGGCGGAAAATCTGATCCACTATTACAGGATCGAGGGACCACTCATGAGGCATCAGGATGTTCCTGTTCAGACTGTCCACAATAAGGTTGGAACTCCCAGGAATGTGCATTGCTTTGAGAAAGCGGTTGGAAGCTATCGCCCAGTGCCAAATCCTCATAGCTTCCCGACACAGGGGTAAGACCTGGTTCCGCCTTGCTTGTTGATATACCAGATGACTGACATGTTGTCTGAATGAAGTGCAGTGGTCCCAGAAGGGAGGGACACATGGAACACTTGCAATGCTAAGAGAACTGCCCTCAGTTCCAGGACATTTATGTGCAAATTGGCAGCCATGGGGGACCAGATGCCTTGGACCGTCTTTCCCTGGAAATGCCCCCCCCACCCTAACAGGGAAGCATCTGTGGTCACCGTGGCCGTGGGCTGGGGGAGGCAGAACGCTCGACACCAAAGATTCGATTCTGGCTTCATCCACCATAGCATTTCTTCCTTGCAAAGATTTGTAAGATGTATCATATTGTCAAGTGGGTGAGTTAAGATCGACCATTGTGAAGAAAGGAGCAACTGTAGTATTCTCATGTGCAACCTCGCCAGTGGTACCAGAGTAATGGCAGCTGCCATGAAGCCTAAGAGTTGCAGTACAAGGTGTGCGGTTACAAAGGTCTGTGGAAGAAGGGCTTGGATTTGGTGTCTTATTTTTGAAAGCCTGTGAGGAGGGAGGGAAGCTAGACAGGATGTTGTGTTAAAAACTTCTCCAATGAATTCCAGCGTTTTTGGTGGGGACATTTGAGATTTGTTCTTGTTGATTGCAATCCCCAAGCAGAGAATGAGGCCTTGAGTGTAAGAGAGGCTGTGAGTGGCACATCGGGGATTCGTTTGACGGGTCTGGGAGTTAAATTGAATGGTATCTCGTAGCCTCTGGATATTATTCTCTGCACCCAGACATCGGTAGTAATAACTTGCCAGGCTGGTAGGTGCAGAGAAAAACGACCCCTGACTGCTTCCAGAAGAAAGCAATCGGACCGCTTCTCAGGAGCGTTGGCAGGGTCGGCCAGAGAAGAAATCTCTAGGGCACTGGTTACGCGGACCCCCTCTACCCCAAAAGGGGCATCTTCCAGATGAGTTGTCCTCTCTGCCCTGGGGGATTGCTCACCACGAGTCTCACAAAAAGATCCTTGGGATTTCTTGAACCACAACTTTCCTCTCCTCTGGTTCCTGGAGTAGGACCTCTGGGGGCTGGAAAAAAGTATGCCCACAGCAGAGAAGGTCTTTCCGTCTTTCTCACTTCGTGCTAGTGTGTCTCGTACTTTGTAACCAAAAAGTGCAGATTCGTTGACAGGCGAGTTGATGAAGGAAGATTTAAAGGTGTCTGTGAAACCACACAAATGCAAACAAGCATGATGTCTCATGACAATGCCTGATGCGGCAGGTCGAGCTGTCCCCTAGGTGGTGTGAGATATCAAACGCATCGAAGAGTTCAAGATAAATTCAAGGGTAGCTATCTTTGAAGCGACACTGTCACGCACCTCATCAGGCAGTACCCCCGCCAAAAAGGAAGACATTTCAGAGATTAGGTCTCTCTGGAAGCGAGTGAAGTGCGCCAGATAGTTCAGTGACCGAATGGCAAAGGTCGCTGAAGCATAGGTCTGCTTCCCTAGTCTGTCCATGGCCCAAGACTTTCTGTTTGGAGGATGGACAGTGGAACTATCTTCTGCCAGTTCCCTCTTGGTGGCCACTGCAATGACCATGGAATCAACTGTCAACTGCTTGGACCAGTTGGGCTGGTCTTCAGGGGTAGAAAGAATGTTGTCCGGCCTCCAGGGGACAAGTTCTACATTGTTCAGGGCCTTCCAGGCATGCTGTATGATCAGCTTAATAACAAATGTAAATCCAAAAAGACTGCAGAAACATGGAGGCAGCCAATATAGATAAAAAACCAACAGTCTTTATTGTTGTTAGCTAATGCTTTCACACACTCAGGTGCTTCATCAGACAACATTATGCATGTAAAAAAACAATTTAAATACACTCCCAAAAATTCAAACAGAACAATAAAAACCCAGGTTGGGAGATATTTATGCTTCCACTGATACAGCAGAAATGAAATGGATGTTCAGACTTGGAGCACATTTAGGCTCCGGTCTCAATTATACTGTTTCTATTAAACCAGCATTAAAAGCACGTAAATTTATTAAAAAATTTGATTATTATGCTTTTTCAGCAAGATGTTTTAGAGCCATGTTATTTTATTTTTAGATAATACTTAAAATTTTGCATTAAGTTTTAATAGGCTGAGAGTTTTTACTGGTCTGTTTGAATTTTTGGGAGTGTATTTAAATTGCTTTTTACATGCATAATGTTGCCTGATGAAGCACCTGTGTATGTGAAAGCATTAGCAAACAACAATAAAGACTGTTGTATTTTTTATCTATATTGGCTGCCTCCGTGTTTCTGCACAGCATTTTTGGATAAGCATTTGTTGTTTTTTTGTATCTGTGCAGTTTATCACTGAGTTCCTTAATTTTGGACTGATCAGCTTAATAAGATCATCCGCATGTGGGGTCACCCAGGAAGTGGATGGCCAGGCAAGGAAGGTCTGCAAGAACAACAATTCCTCAGAAGAAGGGTTAGAGGACATCCAGTCTCTCCGCTGCTTGAGGATTTCGAGAATGTATCCAAATGAGACGTCGTCTGGGGGAGACAGTGGGGACCCTTCTCCCTCATGGCAATTGGTGTCCTCAGTGATAGATTCCTCAGGGGAATCAAGGTGCTTCCTCTTTCACAGTTTCTTCCAGGATGGCTCCCCAGTGGGATCTTCTGAGGAGGACTCCAGAGAAAGGGTTCCCTACAAAGGAAGGTCTTGTGGCTCCCGTGCCCGGGATCTGGAAGTAGGGGGTTGGGACAGCTGCATGCTAGAGGGGGGGGGGGTTCTGGTGCCGATGTCATTGATGCTGACTCAGAGCCTGCGGAGGCAAGAACCCTCTCCATCACCTGGAAAGCAGACCCGCCAAGGAGGGATGGGAGCCCGGAACTGAGAAGAACAACCTCGGAACCGGGGTCACACCCCGCCCTGAGGAGCCCACCTCCAGGTGAGGAGCTCCGAGAGGAGTGGAAACTGTCGGAGCCATGGACATAGATGGTGCCAGCAAAGAAATAGGCGCTAAGCTAGGTACTAAGGTGCCGACAGTCCAAACACTGCTCCAACGGAGCCGATGCAGCAAGGGTGGTTGGTGCCAACAGGGAAAACTCCGCAGTCGGGGCCGAGACAGTATGCACCGGGGTGGACATCGTACCAAGAACTCCAGTTCCTGGGTAGAGGCTGGAGGAGGATAAACAGGAGAATATGCTGTAAAGGATTCCGAGCCAAAGGGGAAGGAAGGTCTAGATGGCGTGGGCAATCCCCTAGATGCCAGAAGCTGGTCCACAACCTGCACTACATCTAGTTCAGAAAGACTCCTGGTGGACTTATAGGAGGCTGCTGAAGGAGAATCGGGTCTTTCAAGAAACGGGCTAAACCGATGCCCCAAACAAGGGTTGTACGTTGGACAGTATCTGGTACTTGGGAGATGTTCGACTTTAGGAACAGAGGTCATAGTCTGTGGGGCCAAATAAGCTATTGGTACCGTGGCCAGGGATGTTGCCGAAGCAGGTATGGTTGTGAAAGCCAGTGTCGGAACCAAGGATGGCACCAAAGCCGATGATGCCGAGGCTGGAACCGAAACAGGAGTCAACATCAGAGATGGCACCGAGGGAGAAGACACAGGGTCTGACGCCGAAAAGGTCTGCGCCGAGCGCGCCAGAGAAGCACAGAGCTGACTCGGTTCCATAACTGACGGAGATGCAGAAACCGAATGACTCAATTTTTCCTTGTGTTTCTTGGTCTTAGGAGGCGGTGAGACCTCCAACCCAGAGAGAGCCTCCAAAAAAGGCGTTTTGATTAAACCTTTGAGAATCAGCTTGTTTTTGCACTCTGCTAGAGTGCGATTGCTAATACTAGAACAAATATCACAATCAGCTGTTATATGGTCCACGACCACACAGTAAACGCATCGAGCATGGCCGTTCGAGTTGGGCATCTTACACCCACACTTGCCACACTGTTTCAACCCCAACTTAACTTTGTCTGATATAGTACAGGCAACAAAGGGCTATCCTAAAAGAAACAACAACAAAAAGGAAAAGAAAAGGAGAGAATACCAACGATGGTATTAAAAAGTACCACAAGTGGTAAAGGAAGGCCTATCAAAGGCAGGAGAGAGGGATAGTACCAATGATGGTAGAGAAAAAGCTACCAACGGTAAAGGGTATGAAATAGAAGCAAGTTATAGGCGATAGTAAGAAAAGGCTAAACTGACTAAAAAACGATAAAGTTTTAAGAGAAACTACACCAAAATCACAAATTTCCACTTAGCTTGAGAGAGAGATGGCTAGACATGTCAGACGAGGAATGCGGCAAATGAGATCTGGAGAGATTATGAGAGGGGCATTATGGGTAGGTCTTAGCTGAGAGTTTTTGGCAGATGCGAGCTTGGAAACGGCCATGTCAGTTCCGAGGATGGAAATTTACAACATCAGATTGAATGTTTCTTGAGGATTGGGGTAACAAAGGTCTCTTTCAAGACCAAGTGAAAAATCCCAAGCCCCAGTGAAGAAATTATGAGCTGAAACATTTCTTGAATGAGAACATTAAGCCTGGCCAAACCCAGTCATGACAGACATGAGTCAAGTCCACTGAATACTAGTCATAAACTTGAGTTATCTCGACAGTTATGAGCTAATCAAAATCAGAAATATTAAACACCATCCAAGGAGACAGTACAAGGGCTGGAGCTATCGTAACCTCCCATTGGTGACAACTGGGACTAAAGGGTATCTGGAAACAACAATCTTGCTCATGAAAAAAAACTAGCACCTGACTCACACAGTGAGACAGTTAAAGGCTTTCAAATTCTACAACTAAGACATACTGGGCAGACAACCTCTAGATCACATGGAAAATCACAGCTGGTCAATTAGTCACCAAAGAGATTTCTTTGGACAAAAAACTAACTTCTTATGAATGATCTCCGCCTGGAATTCAGTGCAATGCTCATCCAACTTGTCTGCTGCTCAGCAAGCCTGCTCTATGTCAATGATGCTTCAAAATGCACCATTTTCATCTTGATCATATCAAGGCTCATACCTCCTAGTACCTACCTGATGAAAACAACATAGAACCAATATGTGAAGTGATAAGAAAAACGATCTATTAAGTTATTCACCATGGCATCCAGTGAGATAACACCTTACTCTGAAAGGAAATGAATGAAGTGTTGAAGAAAATATGTTTATTTACTCATTGTAGACCAGATTAGTTCCACTAGGCTAGTAGCCTCTGTGAAGGCTGCCAGCCTAGCTAGCTAGAATTTTGTAGATAATTCTAAGTCATTATAAATATTAATATAATCCACAGGCGTAAATGTAACCATAGTGCACCCTGCTGGAAGAAAGCTAATAAGTGAAGCATTCTGTGACTGTTTTATCTCAAGCTTGGAGACAGGATGTCTGGACTAAGAAATTCTTTCTATTGTCTTAGGGTGAGAGTTAATTACAAGGTTTTATATGTAAAGTATCCTTTATTGCTGTGGTTTCCTGGCAGGTGCAATATTACAAACAAATGTTAAATGCTGAGTTCTGTGAGCCTGGGAAACTTAAGCAGTGGTATCAAAAATTATGTAATGTGAAATGACTCGGCAGTAATGTGTTATCAATTTAAGACTTTCTCAGACAGATTGAGCATTTTGGATTTTGTCTAAAGCGGACAACTCACCAGGCACTTGGTTGCTCTGTATGTAAGTAGTATTCAGAACTGTGATTTCTCTTAGAGTTAGATAGAAATATAGCCAGATTAGCCTAGCTGTTTTCTATATTTAAGTCAGACTATCCTACAATATTGTTTTAAAAGTTTCCTGTGATCTCTGAACTCTTGATTAGCACTGTGTTGAATTGGTGAGATTTGTCTTGTGCTTTTATTATTTATTTTTAAATATTTTTAAACCTTTCAACTGTGGCTGTTTTGTGTAGAGATGATTTAAGCTCGAGAGTATCTACATGTATTTGGTAATACTGTACAAGCCACTCCAATAGTCTTGCTGCACAGTTACACTTACTATCTGGATAACAGTAATATTACACAGTGAAAATGGTCACCCTTTGGGAAGGGCCTTATAGTAACTGATAATAGTAGTTGGTGGCAGTTATTTCTATCTTTTAGTCTGGAGAGAAGTGGGCATAGCTGGAGAACCCCAGGAGTGTCTGTATGTTTCTATATAACTCATATCTCAAAGTGTGTGTGTGTGTGTGTGTGTGTGTGTGTGTGTGTGTGTGTGTGTGTGTGTGTGTGTGTGTCTCTGTGTATCAGCTACTTGGGCAGGGACACGAAGCACTGGTTGGTCAAAGAGGGTGCTGGAGGTTATAGCTTGACCACTAGGCTGAGATCTGGACCCTACAGCTGTGCCAGTGGGGAGTCTTACTGGGGATCTGGAGAGAAAGGGAGAAACCAGCCCCAGACTGACTGTGATCTGGGAAACTGTACATTACTATGTGTGTACTTGTTATCCTTCACAATGTGCACGCTCCTAACTGGTGCTAGTGGTAAGGATTGAGGCTCCTTGATTACTAGGCCAGTGCATGGGTGTCACAGCCTCTTTTGCAAGGGATACTCAAGGTGGTATTGATATGACTATGGAAAATTTTACACAACATTGGGGACTTCCTCTGCTCTTTTCAATAGGTGCCATGGGATCTTTTACATCCACCTGAGCTACCACCAACTCAAGCAAATGGAGCCTCAGTTTAATGTCTCACCTGAAGGATGACACACTCAGGAGTCCATCCTAAAAACTGTTAGGGATGCAACACCATCTCACCCTGACTAGACACCAGGTAGGTAAACAGAGTGAGACAGAACCCATAATGAAGGTTTCTGCATTCTACATTCTTTGGTGGAATTCCCAAAAAATAGGAAACATATATCTCAGATCTAAACAAAGACATATGTGAACCCTAACCTATAACTTCAACTCTGATGGGAGATGCTTTGATGCTTCAAAGCAGATGACATTTGAACTCCAGAGGAAAAAAAAAACATTAAGACTGCTATATTTGAGCAATAACTGACTTAAGGAGCCTAGAGAAAGTAACAAATGCCAAATTATGAGGGTAGGTTACATCAACACAGGAGACAGGTTTTATGGGATATCTCATGTAAGGCTCACAACCAAACTCCTTGAAAATAAAAGAAATAGGTTTACACAGGCAGCAAAACAACAAAGTCTGGCTCATGAACTACAATAGATATTTATTAATAGTATAAAACATAAAAGCTTTCACATTCACACAATTCTTCTTCAGGTAATAAGATCAAAAAGAAAGCCACCATTTAAATAAATATTGTGATCGAATATAGAAAATTCAATAAAAACTATTAAATATTTACTTTAACAAAATATACATCTCAATCAATTATGAATGAAAAAGAAATGTCATGTATAAAAAAGCTTTGAAAGTGTTTGAGTCAGAAGACATGCAAGATAGTAGTAAGACTGAATACTCCTTCAGTGGTATCAACTCTCACTCGCCCACAAACTAGTAAACCATCCACTAAATGTCCCATCCCTCCAGAATCTACTCTAACCCTATCGCACCACCAGACCACTAAGATCCAGCAACAAAAATCACTTGCAGATCACTAAAGCCAATAACTCTGCTGGTGAAGCACTATTCTCTTGCACCATAGCCAAATTATGGAACTCACTCCCACCCACAATTACCGCCGTACCATAATGCACCAACTTCAAAA
>NC_056735.1:313680534-313696357 GCF_019279795.1 Protopterus annectens
ATCTTGACGAGTGGATTGGAAATAGAAAATTCACCCCAGGGATCACTCCAGTGGCTCTACTCGACAGAGGCACTGAGAACTAAGGTCGGGTGGCACGATGCCAGGGTAATCCTATGGGCTAGGCTTGTAAAGGCTACAGTGCCATTGGCCTAGTACACACCTACGAACCTATGAATAGCATACATTTAAGGAGAAGGTGATTTGCATATGTACACTGTTAATGGAATATAATGCCTGCACACTGGGTTAAGAAGTCTCCCCATGGTGCTGTTACATTTGTGAATCACAACAGACTTGGTATGAAAAGCTATGGCATACCAAGACTGCTCCGCATCACACAATGTTTATGATTAGTATAGTACCCATAGAGTGAATAAAATAAATATATGTTGATCACGTTTTCTAAAGCTAATAATGGAAGTAGTTGGTATATTTTTTAGTGACAAATGCAGATGTGGATATGGTAAAAGAATGTAGTTTCTCTTGCCTAAACTTTAGAGGGAGTTAGATTAAAGAATACAAAGGATGCTTCAAATTAACTGGAATCACTAAAATCAATATTAGGAAACTGTTTTACATACGTCTACCTTACAAGATCAATACAATAAATATTCATAGAAAGGTGTTTAAGGATGCAAGATTTTTTTCAGTTTTCCACAGTCTGTGTAGAAGATCTCTTGTGTTTCTTTCCAACAAATGTCGGAAGTAAGCCCTGCCATAAAACAGGTAGGGCTATTACAGAGAGGCAAAACAGTAAGAGTATTTTTTTCTTTTACCTGTGCTTAGCTCATTTGTGAAATGGTGGAATTTAAATAAATACAAGGGTATTAATCTTGCACCAGTGGTTATTAAGAGTGTGTGTGTGTGTGTGTGTGTGTGTGTGTGTGTGTGTGTGTGTGTGTGTGTGTGTGTGTGTGTGTGTGTGTGTGTATATGTATATATATATATATATATCTCAATTTAGATATCAGTATTATTTAAGAAACATACAGACTCATACAGTGGATATAAAAAGTTTACACACCCCTGTTAAAATGCCAGGTTTTTGTGATATAAAAAAATGAGACCACAATAAATCATTTCAAAACTTTTCCCACCTTTAACGTGACCTATAAACTGTACAATTCAATTGAAAAACAAACACATCTGTTAGGAGAAAAAAATATAAAAAATAAAAAACTTACAATACACTGGTTGCATAAGTGAGCACACCCTTAAACTAATACTTTGTTGTGTGTGCACACTCTTACAATAACAGTTTGTTGAAGCACCTTTTGATTTAATTACTTTTGTTTTACTAAGCAATATTAAAGCAAAACTGAACAATATAATATGAAATTAATAAATGAAGTATCGGTCAAATGAAGTGTCGGTCAAATGAAATTTCGGTCATTTGGTCTCGGGCAAATGGCAGTTCGGGCAAATGAAGTAGATCCATAGATATATATATACAGATTCACTATACAATCTCAAAATGCTGAAATATCGAATTTCAGTATCCCGACACTGTTTAGCTGAAAATCCACATACCCGAAAACCCACAACCTGAAAATCAAAATCGCGGCCATACACATACACACACCACCGCACCAACAAATAAACATACACCTACCAAACTACACTACAAAAAAAGAAAACAACACAAACCTACCCTACCTATAAGGAGGGGGACAAGCCCCCCTACGCCCCCCCACACCCTTGCTACTTATATATACTAACTCCGATGTCGCACTAAACGTATAAAACCCACCACTACACACACAGACACACTAAAATCCCTAACCCAATACTCTTACGAAAACACCACTTACCTGAATCCCCAGCTAAATCCACACACCACACGTCACGAATGTGACACCACAACAGCGGATTCGACATTTCCGCATTCGATATAGTGCAGTTTCACGAAACTGCACTTTCGACTACACAGTCTCGAGATATTGAAATTCGATATTTCAGTATTTCGAGATTGTACAGTACACCCATAGAGATATATATATATATATATATATATATATATATATATATATATATATATATATATATATATAGCTACACACACACATACGTACATATATATGTATGTATTAACAGATGTTTGAATCAGATGGAAGGCAACTGTCAGCACTGTGTATGCTTCATATAAATATATATTTCTATACAAAAAGGAAACATGATAAATTCTTGAGGGGGTGGATATGCAATGGTGGAATAATATTTCTTTACTATTTTATGTGCTACTGTTTGCTTTGGCATCTTTTGTGTGTTGATTTGGAATAATTATATAATGAAATTAAACAATTGTGAGTATAGCACATTTGCTTTATTTTTTTTGTATGTTTACAGCATAATTTATTTTTTTACACTTTATTACCCATTTATTGGTTGCAATTTTGTATAAGTACCTGCTACGGTCTGTACACCAAGTAGATCTTACATAATTTTGAAATTACGTAACTTGATGTCATTTACTATACTGGCCATTTGCTGCTGCTCATTATGCTCCTGTTTGGCATATACTTCTCAGAAGTACAGGCAAGCACGGAAGGGCTGTGGCTGACTAAGTTTGCGGACGACTGCAAACTGGGTGCTATAATAGAGTCTCTGGCCGACATGGAGATCCTCCAGAAGGGCCTAAATGAGACTGATGCATGGTGTCAAATCCATGGTCTCAAGCTAAATGCAAAAAAATGCGTAGTAATCCCCTTTGGAAAAAACAGAGAACCCGCAAACTACAACATAGGAGATAATCCCCTGAAATCTGAAGAAGAAATAAGGGATCTAGGGACGCAAGCAGATAGTCAGCTTTCCTTTGATAACCATGTTGCCAAAGTGGTTAGAAAATCCTTCTATGTGACCCATCTGATCACAAAAGGGTTCGCATTAAGATCGAAGGATGTAATGGTGCCCCTCTACTCTTCCCTCATCAGACCCATCATTGAGTGCAATGCACCAATTGGAATGTACCTGGCTAGACATCTCCAGCAGCTGGAGAGACCACAGACGTACCTAACCAAGAGGATTACTGGCCTCAAACAGTTGCCCTATGCAGCACGATTGAAAAAGCTAAGACTGTTCTCTATTGCATACCGCTTTCTCAGAGGCAACCTCTGTCTAATGTACAGAGCCATGTCCAACCCAGAATTGTTGAACATGCTCCATCTTAGCAAAACCAAATCTACTCGAGCTACATGCTCTAGGGGTATAAACCTCAACACAACAAAGAATACAACATGCTGGAGGGATAGATTCCCTTTGCAGAGACTTCCCTTACCATGGAACAGGGTCCCGATCTACATAAGACAGAGCCCCTCACTACCACTCTTCAAGAGGAACCTTGATGAGTGGATGGGTAACAGAAAGTTCACACCGGGGATCACACCAACAGCACTACTAGATGGGGGCCAAGGGTACTAGCTGCTAGTACAAGGGTCTAGGGAACTGCTAAAGGAGCAGTGAATACCACACAACGTGGCTGGGCTAATATATGCCTTCGGGCAGATAGCCCAGTACCAACCTATGAAACTATATATATATATATATATATATATATATATATATATATATATATATATATATATAAGCAACTGCACATGTTCCATATCATGTCTGTTGAACATATTAACAAGCTCAGTATACAAGTCAGATTCAGTTTGACTATCATTAGGGAAATGGTAAAGTGTTAAACCCTGCAGCACTCACCATGCAAGAATGCAGCCCTGCAAAAGACAATGTCAAGTTAGAGACTGCAATACTTGTAGAGTTTTTATTTTCCAAATAAATGCAGCATCATATCCAGAGTCAGATAATCTAAATCCTTTACTAGAGAACAATCTACTTAAAATCTTTAAAAAAATATTAAATTTAAAATTAGTAGGTGCTGTAGAATCTTTTGGGGTATCTGCATCATTAACATTAACATATTCCAGAGATGTATTTTTAGGCAAAGAGACAATACCTGAATTAGGCAAATCCATTCATATTTCAAAATTGTTTATAGCAATCAAAACCACAACCTGCCCCTCTGACTGGTTAGATAAAAGACCGCTAGGTGAAACAAGATGAGATGTAAGCAGTCCAATCAAGTTCATCCCACCCATATCGATATATTTTTTTTATTACACAAAAAGGTTATTATCAGTTTTAAATAACGAATACATACACGAGTGTGTGTGTTTATTTTAATTCATGCTTGTATTTTTTTTTAATTAAAACATGCATGTTTTGTACTGATATTGTGATATTCATTTGCTTAAATTATTTAAGTTTCAAACAGGTTTTAGGCCTTGTAACTTGAAGAGGTTGCACACACATGATCGCCTTACCTGGCAGGACAGGTAGCTTACATCCTTCTAAGTTGGGAACTGCTGTTTGAGGGCTCAGTGTCTGTTATTCTAAAAGTGTATTAATTCTGGTTTAAGCACTTGGGCTTCAGGTCAGTTGTTTTACATTAAGAAGGTTTGTAGTCTGCACTGTAGTGGCAGAACAGGAAGCTTACATCCTTCTTAGTTGGGAACTGCTGATCGAGGGCTCAGTGTCTGTTATTCTAAAAGTGTATTAATTCTGGCTTAAGCACTTGGGCTTCAGGCCAGTTATTTTACATTAAAAGGGTTCGTGGTCTGCACTCTTGTGAGAGGAGAGGCTGGACTCTGCCCTTCTGAGCTGGGAATTTCTGGTTAAAGGCTTATAGTGCCTGCATATTTGAACTGTTTCTTACCAAAACTGGTACACCTTGTATGCTGTAGCATAGACTAGATCCAGGCCTGCTGAATCTAGCTTTGTTTGTATGCTTGTTGTTTGTTTGTTTGTTATTTCCCTGAAACGCTAATTCCACCTAAAACGCATCTTTTCAGTGCTTCTGTAGATCCCTAGTGATATCTGCATTGCTTACTGTACTTATTTCCTTGTTTCACTTGAAAGAAAGTTACTGTTTGTCGTTTTTGCATTTAAGTTACCTGTAACACATTGCATTTAAGTTACTGGCACTTGCCCACTAAAGCAATTATATAAGTCAGCACTAAAAAATGAAAAGCACTACACCCTCACAAACTCCCCTTGAGTACCTCGTTCCCTATTGGCCCGTTTTTTTCAATTATAAAGGAATTCCCAATACTATTCTAGCATGTCTAAAGGTCAGTTGTCAATCTCCTGTCCGGTCCAGCTGGTGAATATGGGAATCTTGAGGCAATGTTACAACTGCCTCATGTACACAGATAACCCTCTCCTCCTCCCAACAAATTCCATCACATGTGAGAGATGCATCCATATAGCCATACTGGAGGCTAAGCTCTCTCAACTCAGTACTGGCGAAACCAGTCAGGAGGAGAAGGAAACCACACTCACTACAATTCCAGTCTCAAATAGACCTACCACGACAGCAAACCAAACACATAAACAACAAAAACATACTCGGAGGCTCTAAATAAAAATCTGCCTAAGCAGCAGAGACCTCCAAAGCAGACACCCAAGCAACCGCTACCCCAAAACAAAACACGTGCAACACATAGCTCACAAAGCTAGTGTGCCGACAGTCACAGTCCTTAAGGCTAAACAACACACCTGATACACTTGTAATCGGTGACTCTATCGTCAGGCACACTGACGTCCCGCTCACCAGGCTGAACAGAGAAGGTCATGGTGAGCTGCCTGTCGGGCGGTAGAATCCGCCACATAACACAAGCACTCGGGTCACTCCAAGGCAAGTACAAATATGACTCTGTCATTGTCCATGCTGGTGTGAATGACCCGAGATGTACCTCCCTGGACTACATGAAAAGAGGAGCTCTATGCGCATGTAGCCCAGGCCGGTACAACCCTGGCCTTGAATAGCATCTTACCCTCACCAAGAATGATGTCACAATATGAAGACAACATGATCAATTTCAACAATTGGCTTAAGTATTGGTGTCATTCAAAGGGGATCCAATGCCTGTCAGCCTGGGAGGACATGCTCGACAAGCCACAATGCTTCGCTAGGGACGGCTTGCACCTGTCACCCCTGGGCTTTCGGATATTGGCAAAGGCTCTTGCTACCCCCATAGTGCCTTTTTTAGGCAAGGCTCAAAAGACAAACCCACCTCCATAGGTATCACAAGGGATAAGAAACTAAGAGTAATGCTACTCAACGCCAGAAGTCTAAACCTCAAGATGCACGCACTCGAAACTCTCCTTAGCATGGAGAACATCGATATCTGTGCAGTAACAGAAACCTGGTTCAAGGCTCCCGAGAGCACCCCAGCACTACCAGATTATACCTTATACCATGCTTTTCGCCACAAAACTTGGACCGAACCACAAAAGGAGGGAGTATCAATATTATCAAAGATACCCACACCTCCAGATTGGTGGCACAGCACGAAGCATCAGAGACTATCCATGTGCAACTAACAGTGGGTAAAACTGCCTTCCAGTTTATAGCCTGCTACACCACCCTCCCAAACCCAGGAACCCCACTCGGCCTTCCTGAGAACACTGGAAAATATGAAGGTCTCTCCAAACACCATTATATTGGGCGGCTTCAACTACCCAAACATAGACTGGGAGCATTACTCTAGCTCCAACACCCTAGCCCAAAGATTCCTAGAATTTATAAACTCAAATGCTATGGAACAACTTATTACCACTCCCACAAGAGGGGAAAACATACTGGACCTGATCATCACCAACATGGGGACTCTATGCTCCAGACCAGAAGTGTATCCTTCACTGGTAAGATCAGACCATAAACTAAACTCACTGGATATTCACATCTCGACTCCATCCCCTGCCCTGAAAACCACAGTGAAAAACTTCTCTAAAGCAAATTTCACACTCCTCAAAACCGAGGTGGAATCCTTCAAAGCCCCAGGGCCTGTGGAAAATACGGCCCAGACCACAGAATCCTTTATAAACGCATTCTATGAACACCTTCAGGAATGCATGGATCATGCAATCCCAAATAAAACCAAGACCCAATCCTCCAAAGGCAGACGTCCTGTCTGGTGGACCCCAGCCATAAATAAACTATACAATAGAAGGAGGAAGCTACTACATGATAGAGCAAAATCCAAAAAAGGGAAGGCATCTCTGATCAGTATTAGCAAAAAACTATGGGCACTCTTAAAATCATCTAAGGCCAGCTTCAAGAGAAATATTGCACAGGACACTAAGGATAATCACAAGGCTTTCTTTAGTTATGTTAGGAACCTGGGTGGGAATTCCCAGATATGCTCAGAATTAGTCCAAAATGACAAAAAATGCACCAAACCCACAGACATTGCCAACATCCTAGCTGACAGGTTCAGCGCAAACTTCTCCTCCCCCTCCCCACCAAAAGGGCAAATATCTATCCCAGCAGAGCGCTGCCCCCCTGACATCTCAGATGCTCAGGTAAGAGCTGCCCTCTCCAAAGCAAAAAACACAGCATCAATGGGACCGGACGGTGTCCCGGGCTGCGTCCTACATGAACTCCAAGAAGAGCTAAACCCAAACATAAAACTACTGTTCAATCTCAGCCTTACTACAGGATATGTACTCAAAGAGTGGCGTACAGCAACAGTGGTCCCTCTCCACAAAGGTGCTGCCTCAACGGATCCTGGAAACTATCGCCCCATAAGCCTGACTAGCTTGGTCTGCAAAGCTATGGAAAGGATCATCATGGACCTCATAAATAAAGATATTAGGGACCTACAGACACTGGATCCTACCCAGTTCGGCTTTGTTAAGGGCAGATCCTGCCTCTTAAACCTGGCTGATTTCTTTGAAACAGTCACCAAGGCCATTGACTAGGGGAAGGTGATCCACACAGCCTACCTGGACCTCGCAAAAGCCTTCGATACAATACCCCACTCTGGCATTATAGATAAGCTCACCAGCTTAAATATAAACCCCTATATCACTAGATGGGTTGCAAACTGGCACAAGGACAGAACCCACATGGTTAGGATTGCTGGAGCCATGTCAGACTCCAAACCAGTTACAAGTGGCGTCCCACAAGGCTCAGTCCGGGGACCTCCCTTCTTCGGTATATATTTCTCGGAGGTATAGGCCAACACGGAAGGACTGTGGCTGACCAAGTTCACAGATGACTGCAAACTGAGCGCCATAATCGACTCTCCAGCTGACACAAGCATCCTCCAAAAGGGCCTCAAAGAAACAGACAACTGGTGCCAGAGCCATGGCCTCAAGCTAAACGCCAAAAAGTGTATAGTCATCCCCTTTGGCAAAAACAAAGTGCCCACAAATTGCCACATAGGTGGTAATCCATTAAGTACAGAAGAAGTAATTAGGGACCTGGGGACCCAAGTTGATAGCAATCTCTCATTTGACAACCACGTGACCAAAGTGGTTAGAAAAACATTTTATATAGCCCACCTAATCATGAAGGGATTCACATCTAGATCAGGGGAGGTCATCGTGCCTCTTTACTCATCCCTCATCAGGCCCATATAATTGAGTACAATGGCCCTTTTGGGATGTACCTTACCAGACACCTGCAGCAACTGGAAAGACCCCAAAAGTACCTCACCAAGAGGATCAAAGGGCACAAACAGATGCCATATGCTGCCTGGTTAAAGAAACTCCAGCTCTACTCAGTGGCATACCGCCTGCTCAGAGGGGATCTATGCCTGATGTATAAAGCCATGTCCAACCCGGAATTAATGGACATGCTGCACCTCAGAAAATCCAAATCCCATCAAGCTACGCGCTCAAGAGACTTGAACCTCAGCACTGAAATAAATAGGACATGCTGGAGGGACAGATTCATAACCCAGAGGCTCTCTTCACTCTGGAATAAAATCCCAGTCCAGGTTAGGCAGAGTCCCTCATTGACTCTCTTCAAGAGGAATCTTGATGAGTGGATGGGTGATCATAGGTTTACCTCGGGTATCACTTCTGTGTCACTGTTAGACAAAGGCACAGTATACTAACCTCGAAAAAGGGCATAGCAAAATTAATTTAAAATGGGTGGCGAAAGCCAAACACACTCTGGCTAGGCTTATAAATGCCCTAGGGCAGATAGCCTAGTATGAACCTATGAATCAAAGTGACAGTACTTAATGTAAAATGATTCAGAGGAAGTCCTGCATTGTTAACAGAACAAAAGTATTTTTTATTTGTTACTTACATAATTTCACTACACTGAATTACTAAAGTGGTTGGTGTTAACTGTCCTGGTGTGTTATAGCCTTATGCCTGTCACTGGTGGTTGTTTGTTTTTGTTTTGGTTAATAATGGAATACAAACCACTGGTTTGCTTCTTCTTCTTTGTGTTATTGGCATTTCTTTCTGGAGTACACAGAAATGCACTGCAGGCCAGGACATAACACCAGAACCTGAAGCTAGAAGGCAAATACCTTAATCAACGAGTCACCACTGCTGCCCACTCTGATAACCAACAGTTTTGGCATCCAACTGAAGAAAGGTGTTCGATCCTCATACAATATGGATCTGATTTGTGTTTGAATGACACAAAGAAAGTGCAGTTAGCTTAAACATTTGACATCATCTGCTTAGCTACTGACAGGCCTTCCTGATCTGAAGAAAAGCTGAGAAATAGTTCATTTTCACTGAGAAAAGACAATCCTAACTGAGTAGAATCAAAGCTTCTATGAGCATCCAGGATACAGATCAGCCATCTACACTGAGTCCCTGAATTAAAGGCAGAAGGTGATCCGATCTTAAAGACAACTCTGGAAGCCCCTTAAGGAGAAACCTAGGGCCCGTATGGAAAAATAAGCAAGAGGAAGCTGATTCAAATGTTCAAAATTAGCAAGTGATAGACTCACAGTCATATATTTGATGTTAAAAAACAGGGCAGGAGTCCTGAAAGGGTACCAAAGGTAGAAAAACCCCATACAAAATTTCTTGGAAGGTCAAAGCTGAGAGATGGTTAAATCTTCTGTAAGAGTATGGAAGGCTGACAGAATTAATGAATGAATTATGACTGTACAGAAAATTCAGATCAAGATCAAATGAATGTTAGAGATCGCCGAAACACTAATAAAGGAAATGACCCTCGTTGAGGCAACTATCTATAATCCACAAAGATGGGCATTTTCCTGCTCATTACAAATAGAGGGGTTGCAGTGCTTTCTAGAGATTAACAGATATGCATGGCATTTTCTAAAAAAGGAAAGGAAGTAAGGTGTTTATTGCAGGATCTGCACCCTCAGGGTAAAAAAAAGAACATGTTCATTACTTAATCTCTGGCAACAAAAATGGAACAGACTTTAGGTAACCCTAAATCATCCTATTCAGTACACAATCTTACTTGTATGAGACTTCATTTCTGAAGCCAGATACAGCCACCCTGCTGACAGAGTCTGAACTCGATTTCAAGTATCCTGTTGATAATGTCCCTAAGACATGGAAAGTGGCATTTGCACCAATTTAAAATATCAAAATCTTCTTCTCCTAAGACATGGACTAAAAGTAGATGAATTCTGTGTCCAAGGATCTAATATTAAGACATACTAGTGAAGGTAGAATGCATGCATCCTCTCCCCATCTGTTCAGGTACCATTTGGCAGCTTGTTTGCAGCACCAACCGCCAATTAAGCAGATTTCAGAAAACTCAAGAGCCTTGGGAAAGTATAGTGACCAGCAATACCTAAACTCTTGCAGCTTCATGTGAAGACATATCTCCATTACCTCAAGCATCTCTGCAAGCCCCAGGCAGAAGAAACAGGATGGTATGGGTCTGACAAACCCATTAGCACCTGGACATCCTATAGCCTGTATAGTGGCAAGGTCAGACCTAGCAGGAAACCCAGCACCACTCCTGCAAACTGAATGCTTAGAATGGGCTAGAGGTATAACCTGGCCAAATTTAAATAGATGCCTAAGGCTACAGCCAAGGCAGCATCTACCAAAGTTATTTTGACAGGATCTGCTATGACAGAGTCATCATAAGCCAATCACCCAGTTGAGGAAAGGCAATTAGACTCTTGCACACTAAAAGACATCTGCTGAAGACCCTTTCTTAGTGCAGATAGCAAGGTAAAGAGTAGAAATAAAATTAGTAAATCAACCTTCTTCAAGGAAAAGGGCAGAATGTTACTGTGCTTTTAAGGCTCTTAATATGCCAGTGGCATCTATCATACATTTTCAGCACATCTAAAAGCTTAACAGCACTAAGGAAAAACTGAACTACACAGGTGACAATTTTCAGCTTAGTGATTCATATATTAACTGTTGACTCTACTAAGAATTCAACAATTCTTTTGGGGAACTAAAAAAACAAGAAAAAAAAGTAAGACTAAAGCCCCAATCCAACCTCAGCTACTGGGGTTTCCTCTACTGCTTCCTACCAAAGCAAAATCTGATCTCATTTAAAGAAAACAAACGTTGAAATTAAACAGAGGTGGATAGGAGTGGAATGACGTTTTCCCATCTCCAAGGAATTGCTGAAATAAACTTCATATTACTGTAGCATATGTTATTAATATTTCACAAACATCTATGGAAAAAAACACACCATACTCCTTCATTGTCACTGAGCAAGAATTTCTTTTTTGAACAGTTAGCAATTCAGAATGATAGAGAAGGCTATGTGGCTCCCAAAGTCATGACAGAGGGGGCTTAGCCAGTGGAGCTAGGGGTAAAAGAGTGGCCTGACTCTATATGTCTTTGCTGGGGCATTAGTGATATTTCTTTTGAAAGGAGATTTACACTGTTTTGCCAGACAGGCTGATGGGGTAAAAAACTCAAATATGGAACAGCTGAGTTCCTCTTTTCTATAAATTCAGATGTTTCTATCAGTTTCAAGGCAATTACATCTCACAACCATCAAAAGTAAACTACCCGTGATAAAATAATGATGTTGGTGTATTCTGTGTTGCCTATTTAGCCCACATTATGGCAGAAAAGGGCCTTTAGACCAATTCATTTATTGTTAACAAATATTAAACAAATAGATAAACAAAATACATTGCCAATACCCAACCCTCAGATTATATTCCTTTCTCAAAGGAAACCAGGTCAGTTAGTCTTGGGACAAATCTGAGGGGACCTAGCTAGTCATCCAGGTTCTGTTTGAAGAATCATAATAAATTGTAATGCTTAATGTGCAGAAAAGTCTTCCAGAGATGAAGGAGCCTCTCTGTAATCAATATCTCTCTCCATCCCACCCTATTCATTTGCTGATGAAGACTCAGGACTCTGGTTCAACTGCTCAATGGTTTTAGTGTTTGCTACGCTTTTAGACTTGTACTGACACAGGAGATCAAGACCAGAACGTTTTCTAATGACAGATCACTGCTTGACAATCTATAACATACTGAGTAAAGGGATACAGCCTCTACCCTCTCTTGCAATTCAGGGTCAATAAAACTTGAATCTTTTTAGTCAAGAACCTCTGGGGTTTCTTTGTTTGTTTAATATACAAAATGAGGTGCATCCTGAAAGGAGTACCATATGCTACACCCAGTCTAATCAGTGCTGAATGGCAACTTTAGGTGCAGGTAATAAGCCATTGGCTATTAGTTGTGATAAATAGAAGGATTTTCTGACCACAGTTGTCACATGATGATCGAAGGAGAGTGAATTGTCAACCCAGGTACCCAGACCCCAGACATTTTGTTAAGCAGTGGAGAAGTCTATACTACATGTTGACAGTAAGGTCAAATTAAATAATACTACACTTCTGTGTGTTAAATTTGAGTCTACTTTAGTACACTGGGTATTAAATTAGGGTAAATTCTTACTGGAGGGTACAGATGTCGAGGGGTGGGGTTGGCAATAACACTTAGTTTGCAGTCATCTGCAAACTCAGTTAACCAAAGGTCCTGGTTGCCAGCTTGGAAATCAGAGAACTGAATTACATAAAGGAGAGGTTCCAGTACAGAGAGTTGGGGGACTATGTTGGTTATCTTCATAAATAGAGATGAGGCACTTTTTGCAAATGTGGTTTAGTACTATTGCATACTGAACAAGAAGAAAGTGCTTTATCAATGTCTTTTGCTAGAGAAGGCCAAAATACTAGTCCTCTCACCCCTCTTTCGGTAGATTTGGAACCTGGGTGATCACGATGCAAAATATGGATATATTCACATTGTGAGGAAGCAGGAACAACAATTTTAGGACCTTTGAAAATAATGTCATCTTCCATCAACATCTCATCTCTGTAAGGAAAATAAATTTGCACTTCATGTGGTACCCTAGATTGCTTTGACGGCCATCCTACATTAATGTAGTGGTTGAGCTTTTGCAAAACTGAATCAGTCTTTGTATGACTTCTCAGATCATCTAGTCATGTGGTAGAAAAATTACACACATCCATGACATCAAAGTCAAAATTCTCTGCATTAAGCTGTTCCATTGCATTTCTGGATGATCTGGATAAGATATCAGCCAGATGAAGTTTTTGCATAGATAATCTGAGCATCATTCTCTGTAATCTCACTGGAGCTGAATGCATAGGCTTTTTTAAAATAGTGGCTAGAGGTTGGTGATCAGTTTCAATCTGAATAGCTTGACTATAAATATAATTATGCAACTTTGAATATGCAAATACTATTGCCAAAAGTTCTTTCTCAATTTGAGCATACTGCATTTTAGTTTGGGTAAGAGATCTAGATGCACAGGCTACTAGTCTGCCTTCTTGAAGAATAACTGTTTCAAGACCAAATTCTGAAGCATCACAGGAAAGAGTGATTGTTTTACTGACATCATAGTATCTTAATGTAGGTAGGGTGGCAATTTTCTCCTCAAGGTCTTCAAATGCTCTCTGGTCCTGTTCCAATCAAGCCCATGTAACATTTTTGCACATCATCTCTCTCAAAGGTGTTGTCAACTCACTGAAGTCTGGTATAAACTTGCCTAGGTGACCATACCAAGAAAACACTGTAGAGCTTGAACATTATCTGGTGCTGGCATCTCAAGAATGTCTGCTGGCTTTGATGGGTCTGTTCGCAAGTCAGTGCTAGTAAATAAATGCCCTACATATGTAACTTCTGGTAGTCTGAATTTGCACTTCAGAGGATGACTGAGCTTCAAGTTCACTTCACATGCTCTGTCTAGAACTTTAAGGTTTCTGTCATGCTCTGCTTCACCACTGCCTCCAACCAATAAATCATCTACTATTATGGCACAAGGATAACCTGAAAAAATCTGTTCCACTGCACGCTAAAATACTCCACTTGCAGAATTTATTCCAAATGGCATCCTGAGGAATCTATATCTTCCAAATGGGGTACTGAAAGTAGTCAGTAGTAAAGATTTGAGATCAAACGTCACTTGGGAAAATTAACTTTTTGCATCCAAGACAGAAAAAACAGTGGTATTCAATACTGGGCTGCGACTTCCTCGACTGTACACATAGGATGATGTGGTCGCTTTAATGCTTTGTTCAATTCTCTTGGGTCAATCCATATTCGGACTTCGTCTGATTCTATTTTTGTAGGCTGCTACCATAGATGACACCCATTCAGTTGGGTCTGTAACTGGACAAATTAAACCTTGTTGCACCATTTTATCCAAATGAGCTTTGATTTTATCCTGCATAGCAATCAGAACCTTTCTTGCTGATCTGACCATGGGACTGACCTCTGGGTCTAACATCATAGAATACACAACTGGAAGTTTGCCTAACTTGTCATCAAAAACATTAGCATACTCTGAGAAAATAGCTTCAGTAAAATTGGAGCTGGGACATGTGCTTATATGATGAACTTCTGTGTTAAAGGAAAGCAAACTCATTCCCAGACAGTCACTGAGACCCAATAATGACTGCATAGGTCTTCAGACTTCATAGAATAGTATGCTGTAGCAGTTCCAAGTCAAATAATATGAAAGCACTACTGAGCCTTCGATTTGAATTTCTTCACCTCCATAAGCAACAAGTTTCGCACAACTGGCCACATTAAGTTGCTCAACAGCTCTCACATTAGCAAAAGTGTCTGTTGACATAACATTAGAATTGGAACCCGTGTCTACTTTGAGCTCGGGGGATTCACCATTGATCTGGACAGTACAAAACACTTCATTCTTTGCCAACAAATCTTCTGCATCAACCTTTTCACCAATCACTGACTGATACACCATCTACATAAAAAGTAAGGTTGCAGCTCTCTATATGATCAACCTGCTTTTTTGAGTGACCTTTCTTTATAACTGTGTGTTGTAAATAATGTGTGAATTTGTAATATGGTTGTGAAAAATAATAAAAAATGATTATTGAAAAAAGAATTGCAAAACAAGCATGTTTAGAGTAAAATAAGCACAAGAAAAGTATAAAGGGCATGAAAAGAGATTAAATATATATATATATCTATATAGATATATATATATATATATATACACACACACACACACACACACACACACATATATATATATATATATATATATATATATACATATACATAGACATAGACACACACACACACATATATATATATATATATATATACATATACACACACACATACAAACATATATATATATATCTATATATATATATATATCTATATATATATATATATATATATATATACACACACACACACACACACACATATATATACACACACACATATATATATCTATATAAATATATCTATATATATACACACACACATATATATATATATATATATATATATATATATTACTTTTTTTTTTTTTTTTTTTAATTAATTAATTTATTTATTTATTTAACATTTGTTGACCAGGCTAGTCTATCTGGATACAAGTCCATTTTCAGTAAAAGCCTGCGGAGAAAAGCTCCAAAAAATGACAAACGATTTAATACAAATCAAAGTTAGAGGGCACTTGTGATCATGAAGAAAATCCAAAATTGTTTTGTTATGTTAACAATCATAGATAAAATAATTAGAAGTAA